>NC_072891.1:7225000-7525000 GCF_028858705.1 Grus americana | reverse complement strand
TACACTATATATGAGTCTATTTTTTTTTTTATTTTTACGTTTTTGAGTGTGCTTTTTTTTTAGTTCTTATTTTCTGCTCCAGTGCATGAATGAGTTCAGGGCAAGACAAATGTCCTGACAGGGAGCAGTGGGGTAGTAGTACAATCTGTACCCTGCTGTCCTGGGAGGGGGGAAATATGCTCCGTGCATCATACCCAGAGGGATTATCTGATGGTGAGACACTATAGAAAGGACACTGGCCTGAAATTGAGCCCTAGGATTGTTTAAGACAATACTATAAAGCTAAAGAGATGGTAACAGTGATCACAAATGTCAGCCTAGTCTGTTTGGGGGATGTCGCAAAGAGAGACATAGAAGAAAAACTGGACTGGCACAGAAAAGCTTTAAAAGAACTGTATTTTAGTAAATTTCGTTAAGAATTCCCATTAATGCTTGTAATTAAAAATAGATGGCAAGATAACACAAGCCCTGAATTCTCAATCTAAATTTATCAGGGCAGCATTTTCTCACCTTGAGAAAGGGAATCTCAAACCTCCTGTACCTGAGTATGTGTGTATATATACACTTCACTGTCAGGTTATTTTCTAGTTGCCTATATGGTTTCAGGAAATTTCCTCCGCATAATTTCAGCTGAGCAACTGGTCAGTTGCAAAACACAGTCTTAGCACACAATACTCCTACCCTCCGAGCACCGGAGGGAGATGAACCACAGTTCTGGCAAGTCTTAAGGTCTTTTTCTGTTTTCTCAGACTTGTGTGGAGAGAGGAAAAGAATGTATTGAATGCTGAGGACAGACAGTTGCTCCCAGTGCATCGAACAGCTGACTGGGGCCCTATCTCTAGATTCATTATATAAAAACAAGATTGTCACAATCAGGACAGCAGTCAACAGGGATAAGAAAAGAAATAAATCCAACATCCATTAGAAACACAACTACAGAAGCACATTTTTTAACAACTATCCCATCACCTGACAAGCCCCTATACTGTCCCAGAATATTCCTGCTGCCCTCTATGCCCCATAAGTGTGTCTGCAAGATGGTGCAAGATCACGGAATGTAGAAGTGGGTCCTGAGCTCTGTGCTTGGTGGCTGCTGGGCTGTAACACCTGATGAAAACTGATCAGGCATCTTTCCAGGCAGAACATCCTTTCATGGACATGCTGTTTTGGGAATCAATCCCCTAAAAAATTGTCACTTTTCCTAAAAATGCTTAAGAACTTTAAATATAAATTTTCATTTCCCACAGTTAGTTGCAACTGACTAAGAGCTCCAAAGGTTTGGCAGGGAGAGGGGAATTAGAGTCATATAGAATGATCATGATCACAAAGATTTTGTTCCTGTAGGAAGTCAGGAACCAGAATCAACAACAACAACAACAACAACAACAAAAAGGCTCTTGAACCTATACTGGCAAACATCAGAATCGTAGATCTGGATCCTCACCTCTTACGAAGTCTAAAGGCAGTAACAGCACCAAACAAAGGCTGTAATACTCTCTGGAATGGTATGGGGTCCTAATATCTGCTCAGCTTTCATGCTACTGGCAGAGAAGAGTATAAGTTGTTCAGGTAACAAAACAAACACTATAGCCAGCACTGAAATCGATAAGACTATGCCTGAAAGCAAGTCCTCACTGTAGAGATAAATAACCTCTGCAGTAACTTCTTGCAGCCTGGCAGTCAACTTGGGAGGGAGAGCAGCCAGCAAGGAGAGACTGGGACCAGCCCCTGGCTCTCCTGCTCCCTGGTTGAGTGGTCACCTTCTCATTTGTCATAGGTTTTCTGTCCACATTAGGGGAACAGATTGTTCCTGTGTAAGTCAAAGAAGCATCAGGACCATTCCAACAGAGACCTTCTTGCAGAGAATGACAGGAAGCGTGTGCTGAGAAGCCAGTTTTATTTCTAGGACTCTGTGCATTGGCTCAGAGGCCCCTATTGCTTCTAATTTCCATTCAAAAGCTAATTTAATGCCTACTTTGGTGGTGTAATGGCCATACATTTTTCCTGCGGCCAGTAAAGTGAAAGAGACTCCTTCACAGGCCAGTCCAGAGCAAGTCTATAGGTGCAGTTTCACCATCAGTTTCAGCTAATCTAAGTCTATGCAGGTGTCAAGAAGGCACGAACACTTATTTTACTCTATTCCTAACCACGCATTAACACTTCCTCCCCATGCCAGTACTAGCACTGTTCCTAATCATTTTTTTCTGGATTTTTTTTAAGTAAGGTCTGGCTGACCACAAGACTGTCTGAGAGCTAGTGCTGTGGCACAGAGGATAGCTGTCCCCTTTCATAACAGTGTAGTCTTAAATTGACTTAAAGGCAACCACACTCTGATTTAAGTGAATCACCTAATCTAATTAGCATCCTGAAACTAAGGTGTGTAACAGCTGAATACTCACTTCTGTGACTGTCTTCACCGTTCCGTTGTTGTCACAGGATATTTTCTTCTCAAGCTGTTCCTTAGGTTGTGCTGGCCCCAAGCATTTTTACATGGCCACTCAGCAAACCAGATCAAAGAACTGAGCCAGCTAAAAAGTAGCCTGTTCATAAAAAAATGGTAATTTTCCAGTCCACCCTCCTGGTTCACGCTGACCATGCACAGGTGTGCAGGAACTGTTTAAACTGGTGGAAAGCTGAACTGCGCTCTTCACTTCAGGAGTTGCTGCTGTGGCTTCTTTACCATAGCAGTTCTCAGCCATACTGTTTCCAGGTCCCCTGCGCTAGAACAGACTTGAGAAAAAGACCCCTACAGAAAGTTTAGCACCAGGAGAATTTTTTAATGAAGATTTCACAACTGGTTTATGACCCTTTTATGCGACCCAAATGTTTCCAAGGATCCCAGAACTGAGCTTCAGAATCACAACCATTGCATGGCTTTAATTAACTGGTGCTTGTACAATACACTGAACATAAACAGTGTATCTCTAAATGCTAATTGTTGTTATTGAACCCCCATGCTTCCTAGTGCAGTAATAACCTGTACAAAGCCTAACTTACTAGTATACAAGATCCAATTGTGTATCTTCCTCAAGGGATATTTATCTTCACAGCGTGATTACTAAGATAAATGCTAAAGTTTAAAATTCAGAAGTGCTTACTTCAGGGCATTATGACAAGACAACAAAAATATAAACTTGACAGAAGAAAAGCTTATGCATATAAATTATGTATCCTTTTAATTGAAATATATTTCATAATAGATTTCATAGCCAGCAGATTATTTTTCAAGGCATTTCTTTTTTTCTTAAATAATAATAATTTGTAAAAGGCACTTTTTTTGCTCCCTGTAGCTTTATAGAAATATAGACGAAAAATCTTGAACAGCAGAGCATTGCAATTTTAGCCATAATAGTCAACATAACAATTAGAACAGTTTGTTACGAGGAAAGGGAATAGGACTATCTTCAAGAAATGCGCTACAGCGAGCGCTGCTGACTCGCTGGCGTTGCACACTGCTTCTTTTCATCTGAAGGGGAGCAATGCCACACAGCAGCTGTTGTAGGAATAGCAGCCACAGGAGACATTGTCTTCAGCAATGATAAGCCAGGCTGAGAGGCTTAGCTGTATTTTATTTTCAGTTTTTGGTTTGTGGGTTTTGTGTGTTGTTTGTTTTCTTCCTTATTAATGATGTGTTTTTTTTAAAATTCTCAGCATCTCCCATAACCCAAAATAAAAGTTTCATGCATGTTTCGTGGTAGTGCAATTCTCTTGCAAGCCAACTACTCGGGTCCAGTGGAAATAGGACTGATTTTGCCTCTGAGATTAAAAGCACTGTCAAGAACTGGCTTTAGCATGCATAGCCTTGACCGATATATTTTCAATCTGCATTGCTGACTGTTGTCCCGTCTGTAACTTAAGCTTTCCATACTCATTCTGCAACTAAAAAGGGCTGAAAACAAGCTGTTCTGGTAGCCT
Organism: Grus americana; assembly: GCF_028858705.1. Taxonomy (NCBI): domain Eukaryota; kingdom Metazoa; phylum Chordata; class Aves; order Gruiformes; family Gruidae; genus Grus; species Grus americana. The sequence goes on along the minus strand of NC_072891.1, from coordinate 7,521,085 downwards.
CAGTCCCACATGTGCCCTGTCTTCTCTATTTTCACCCAAATAGGATAAAATAGGAGTGCTTCAGAGATGTATCTAAATATCCATCTGAGTGCCTGGGTAAACAGTATGGGGAAAAAGTCAGATGTCACTTGGGAGTAGGTATGGCTCAGCATTTAACTGACAGACATCAACCGGAAAGAGAGGGCTATCGGTTCTGTTTCTAGAAATTAGGAGAAATTAGATCAGCAACAGCCCTTCAGGCCGTTTAATTGAGGAGCTTTCTGCTTTTATATCTGGCAGCTCCCCCTCTTTCCAGAGGTGTTATTTAATCTAGCCACCAAGTCACATCTGCAGTTTTAATTAGCATGTGTGTGTGTCTGGGTTTTTTCCTTCTCTGTGTAGCACACTGAGCATCAATGTGTATCAGGCCCTTTAGAGTGAGCACATTTACTTTAAGTACTGCCGGGCCAAATTCTGATTTTCAATAATTTCCCTATAGTCCTGCAGACCTCAGCAGGACCCCTCAGATTTACACTCATCTCGCTGAGAACAGAATCTGGCTCAGGGTATTTGAAAGCCTTGTTATCAGTGAAGCAGGCTATTGAGTTGCTTGGTGCTCTCATTTTTACCTTGTTAGTGGCAAGGTTATCTTTCAGGCTAGTTTTTCCATTGCAAGTTGTAGATCCCAGCACAGTGGTATATGCTTTAAGCTGTTCTCACCAGTGCAGAAACATAATAATAACAATAATAGTAATAAGTAATAACAATAATGAGGGCAATAATTACACCCAAACAGCTGATTCAGAAATCTTAATAGCAATAAATCTTACAAAGATGCTCAGGATCACTTATTATTTTGCAGATGGAGAAATTGAATGATAGGGAAGTTAGTTGCCTGAAGCCACCCAAAGAATGATTATGAAAGAGGGGAAGACAAACTTAATCTGCTGTCCTGTGGTCTGTTCGCAGGACAAAAGCTCTATCTCCTCAATGTTGGGTGCAAACAAACAAGAGGATGATCAGAAGGCCAAACATCTTTAGAAGGGATTTTTAACTGCCTGAGTGAAGATACCAGATGCCTCAGGTTCTGTAAACAGGTGTACTTCCATACCAGGTGATGTCTGTTGATGGTATGGCTCTTCCTGTTCTCAGCTCCAAAGTCTGGAGCCTCCAGATTTCACATTCTTATTTCAGCTGGAGGTAAACCCAGAGGTAAATCAAGTGGTGAATCCTTTGCTGTGGAGTGAAACCAGTCTTCATCAGCTGAAGACTTGATCCATTCACTCCATGGGTTTGTTTTCAGATTTTCTCCAACAAAATCAGTATTTGTGTCTTTGCTCCATAGTTGTCTCCTGTGGTTTACTGAGTTTTTTCATGAGCTATACGTCTGTCTGCTTGTCTGTTTTATGCTTCTGTCTGGCATTATAACAAAGAACGTTTATTTAAAAAGATCTTGGAATGCTAATGATCATCCTTGTAAACAAATACTACAAATTAATTGCAAAAAGAGAAAAAGCAAGTGTCTGGAGGTTTTCAACAGCAAAAGATCTGAATCTGAAAAAGGAAATAAAAAGGGGTTAAAACAGAGTGCTGATGATCTTTCAGAAACCACAGATTTAATTCCCAGCACTTCCGATTTCATTAAGAACTGCAGCCTTTTCCACTGGCAGCACAATTCTTGAGCTTGACAAAAACAGATGGGGAGGATGGTGGAAGTGGTAAACTCCAGAAGTAGCACTTTGTCTTCTAAATCAGGAGGTCACACCTTCAAGTCTTGACTGAAGAACTCAATCTTCCCCAGATCCCACAAACCCTATTATACAGGTACTTGCTTATATGAGTCCCTGAGTGACAGATTAAAAAGCTCCTTCCTGGTGACTTGTTCCCAGGAAAAGATACAGTGGTCTGGGAAAAAAAGAAAATACAAAAAACCTCATCAGAATAATGGAGGGGAGCTGCAGCATTCCTCAAGTGCCATGTAATAACCTGTGCCTGCAAAAGACTTGCAGCTGGCAGTGCGGGGTCACAGGGAGAATAAAGACTGTTTCACTCGGCTGGTGTTAGTAACGTAGCTACCTCTTTCCTTCAGGAATCAGTATTAACCCTTTCCACATCCAGCAGGCAGTACCATTCTGCAAACTTATCATGATGCTTCGAGGGAGGAAATTAGCGTGCTGAGTCTTTGCAATTTGGACCATATAAATGGGGTGCGTTGTCCAAGGCACTTAATAGAGACTTTGGTTCTCCATGTGAGCAACATCCCTGGGGCCTAGGGAGATGGCAGCATTCAAGAGAGAAAACAGAATTCCCTAGTTCTCAAGTCCCCTGATCTCTAAAATGAGTAAAAGTAATTAATGGACTTCTTTAATCTACCCTGGATGTTTTTTGTTTCTACAGGTAACAGTTCTCCGTAACAGAAAGTAATTGTGCAGGTCAACTTTTTGTCAGTTTCTAACTAATTACAGTCTCTCCTGATCCAAAATCGCTTCTCCTCTGACTCTCTAGGACTAGGATTCTTTTAATCATTTCAGGAGAGGAGTGTGACTTTTTTATTTTGTGTGGATTTACCTGTGTGGAATTGCAGTATGCACCTGTTGCTGAAGTTGCTTCAGTTTGCAAAATAATCACACGAGATTTTGAATGGATTGTGTTAGGTCTTACATAAAAACAAGAGTAGAAAGAACATCTGTCTGGAGGACTGTTCAATCAAAAAAGGAAAGTGAAGTCAACAAAGATAATCAAATGGATACCCATCAAGGACATTTGTATCATAGATATTAGTTTCCTTACATGAATTAGTATTAGTCAATTTTCCCCAGTTGCACTTTCTTCATATTCATCAGGATGAGCGTGACAATACTGGACAATTGTGTGAATAATAAGAAACTACAGGCATAATTTGAAAAGCAGGAGATTGTTTCTGTTTTAAAGAAACTTTCATCAGTATTTGTTCTGCCAGATCCTAGCATTGCACGAGATTTGCCAGAGTCTCTATGTGGTATCGGAACAACAAAGCTGATGCTAGTTTACAAGTTGGCTCTGTTATCCGTAGGTTTTGGCTGCTCTCTAATGAGAATGATACAAAGTCACTGAAGATATTGTTTCCATCACACATCATCATCACATCAATACCTTGTTCCAGCAGAGGATCAGTCCTACTTTAAAAGATTTACCAAACTCCAAATTAGGCAGCTCTGGGTGAAAGACTACATACCAAGACTTGACAAGTTTCATAAAGACGCAGTCAGGCTCTGCAGAAGACATTTAGGATTTGATTCTCCTTTTTGGTGCAGAAATTGAACTGAGAAACTCAGTTTTGACTATCAAATGTGCATGTGGCCTGCTTGTATCTGTACACATATGCTTGGAATTTTTTCAGAATCAAAAATGGGTGTTCTGAAAATTGGGTTTTTTTAAAGGAATGTATTGAAAGAAAAGGAGAAATCCTTTCACCTTGTTTTGGAAAGATTTGATTAATAATTTTCTATTTGCATATTATAGCCTATACACAGGGAGGCTTTACTATGGATAGGAATATATACTTTAATTTTTAAAGCATACCCATCTTGTGTTGTATCATTGTAATAACAGTACGGATGAATGACACCTCCATTACGGTTTCCAATGTAATTTATGAAGATAGGACTTGTAGTCCGTAGCTGGTGTTTTGATGGATGAAATTTGTATTGGTGGCTCAGATAATGAATCCACCATGTTGTGCTTTATGCTGTTACATTAGTATGAAAAATCTGAAGGAAAGAATAAATCTCTGTGAAGAAGAGGAGAAGGGAGGGAAATCCAATTAGAAAACTGACTTGCAAATTACATTAAGACTGTGGGACTACACGTATGTGGAGCTTAACCTTTGTGCATGTTACTTCAACATATGCTCAAGGGAGATGCTTTTAACAGACACAGGGCCCTTTCAGGATCCTTGCGCAATTTCCTACTATGGCAGTTTCATAGGCTGATGGAAGTAGCCCCACTAGATTACAGATTGAACAAAGGTGCTGCAAGGAGAAAGGAAAGTCATACCTTCCCCATACCACCAGGCTTTCTGTGCTGGAGGGATAATTCACCCTTCAAAGGGCAAACAGCATATCTGCAGGCAAGAAGATATGCAGAAGAAACAGCTTTCAAGCTCAGTGGAGGTCCTTGAGAGATGTCTCGGTGCCTCCCTTGGCCTCATCCGCTTTTTAGCATATGGCTTGCCTTTCTGCTCAAGAGCTTTGTGTTTCTCTCCACCAAGAGAAGACTTGTGTCTATGTCTGAGGCCTTGTACAAGGTCCTGGTTCCTGAGGCTATGAAAACATGAATATGCAGAACCCACTAACAGATCAGAGTATGGCCTAGGGCTGGACATGGAGAAGGGGAAGACAATTCTCAGCTTTGGCTTAGCATGTAACCGTGAGCTATCTATTTACAGCCAGATCCAAAGCAGCATATTTGTATCCATTACACTACTCAATAATACCCAATACTCAACGTGATATAGGCGTTTAGAAACTTTCCTGTTCATGGAGCAAGGCACATGCTGAACTATCCAGACACAATATTGCTCCAGTCAGCAGGCCACATAGCTATGTTAATAAAATCCCGAACCTAAGCCAGTAAACCTTACTAAGAAGCGAGATGAGCTACGTGCAGCACTTAACAATCATGATGAAAGGGCTTTCATGAGGAATATGAACTCTTAGTTCTGCAGTGCAAGCGTAATCACCTTCAGAGTCTAGGTGGCCATACAAAACAAGTCTTTTTTTTGCCACAGAATTTGCTAAGGCTCCTAAAGTTTTGCTAGTGTAGAGCTGGTGCCACCATAGAGTAATGCTGCTGTCCCAGCTGAGGTAGCTAATGAAACAGCAAAAGCTACCTGGGCCTAACAAAATTGGTATCCTATACTTAAATACTGAAAGGCTGTGAGATGGATGGTACCATTTGTACATACTGACAATTACTGTATGTATCCTTTATAGCACCCTATAATGGCATGTAGTCTGCAGTCCTCTCACAAGTTGCCAGAAATCCCATGTTATTCCTATCTGTTTGTCCTTCATCTGTCATCTCCCGCTTTTTAACTACCAGGGGTACAGATTTGAACTGCAGATACGGAAACCAGAGTATCATTCTTTTTTCCCTCCACCCCTTCTCCCCATGGATAATTGTTTTACATTTTAAACCATGCCAGCTATATAGCACAGACTGTCAGTATTCACTCACAGTCTCAGCCCAACATTCCCTACTCAAGCAAAACTACCATGGGAATCATAAGGAGTATTTTCTGCATCAGACCTTGCTGGATTTTGCTTTAACAGCTTAATTTCCTTTCCTGAAATCACTCCTTGCATTATTAATCTGATGAGTTTTAAGACAGGCGTTATTCTTCTGTCTTTTGTGGTGCTTTTATTGCATTTATTTCTTATTTGCATTACAGCAGTGCTGCCACAATGAAGAATAAGGCCTCACTGCACTGTGAGCTATATGCACAAACAGTGCCCCTGGAACAAGTTGCATTGCTCTGGTTTTATAATACGACTAGACTTCTTGGTTTTATACCCTGCTAATAAGAATTTTCCCTCAGGTCAGTTTAGCACACTCTGTAGAGTTATTTCTGCTCTGCTCTCTAATGTGGGATGAAGTCCACTTCTTAACATCAGCTAACAAATACTGTGCTATTGCAGGATCGTGAGACATCAGCAGGGCTTTTGAGCTGAACTTCCCTCTTCCTATGGCACAGAAGAAGTTCAAAGGCTTTGCATCTTTTGTGTCAAAGATATATTTTCTTCTAAAGCACTGGCTGTGCTAACACGTCTTGTGCTGAATGTGGAAGGGAAGAAAAAGGAAAACATTTATGCTCCTGTGAATGCTTCTAAACGGAATGAATGGGGATTTATTAATCAAGCTATATCATCCTGAAAATCCAATGCTGAGTCTAAGCTGGTAGGCTAGTGTACCTCCTTAGCCAATAGTGAGGGGTAGGTCCACTTCCTAATGGCAAATTACTGTAAAATGTCTCAATTCCTTTTGAAAGTGGCAGTGCCTCTGTGAAGGAAGCCTGGGTTATGAGTTTAAACATCAACATTTTGGACATTTGTGCTTTAGTGAGGTGAATTCCATCCTAAAATATTGATAAATCCTTGGAGAGGATATGAAAAGAGTGTAAGGATGGAATCAGCAGAAGCCCTAAAATCTTTTGAAGTGTTTTAAATTTTGTGTGGTTTTGAAAATTTCTGTTAATGATAAATCATGCTTATTTAATTATTATTATAGACGTATTGATGTGAGATAAAGAGCAGCAGTGTTACATACCCCAAAAAATTCCAAGTAAACCAGTGCAAATCAAGTCTTGAAGTGTCATTAAGTGTTCCTATGTCGTGGTTTAACCCAGCTGGCAGCTGAAACAACCACACAGCTGTTCTCTCACTCCTCCCGCAGTGGCATGGGGGAGAGAGTCAAAAGGGAAAAAAAGGAAGACTTGTGGGTTGAGATAAAGACACTTTAATAGGACAGAAAAGGAAGAATAAGAATAAGAATAAGAATAAGAATAAGAATATACAAAATAAGCACAATTTCTCACAACACGAAGCTGATGCTCAGCTAGTTCCTGAGCTGCCCTGCCTCCCGGCTGACCCCCCAGCTATATACAAAGCATGACATCATATGGTATGGAATATCCCTTTGACCATTTTGGGTCAGCTGTCCTGGCTGTCCCCCCTCCCAGTTTCTTGGGTGCCCCCCACCTTCTCGTTGGCAGGCCAGTATAAGAAGCTGAAAAGTCCTTGACTACTTGGCAACAACTAAAACAATCAGTGTGTTATCAACATTATTTTCATCCTAAATCCAAAACACAGCACTATACCAGCTGCTAGGAAGAAAATTAACTTTATCCCTGCCAAAACCAGGACATCCTATTAAAATGCTGGAGGCTCCATGACATGATTTAGTCATAACGCTCATTAAATTAATCTGCAGATACCTTGCTTCAAAAATTGTAGAAGTAGTACGTCAATTTGTGTGAACCAGTGAAACTCTGAGGATATCTTATCTGTCCTAATTGATGCTACTTGAATGTCTAGCATAAAGATCTATAGGCCAGGTTTAAGCTGACCTCTGGAATAAGGGAGGTAGTAGAATTTGCGGAAAAGTTGGTTTGTTTGTTTGTTTTTTTTTTTTTTCTCAAATAACAGTTTCAGTTGGAGCCATGAACAAAGAAGAACCAAGAAAGCGCAGACATGAAATTCAACTCTTTCAGACTTTGATTTCACAGTGTGGTTCAGTCCTAAAGCTGTTTCCTTTATGTTTAACCTGTCATCTGTGGAAAATTGCAAAAAGAACATAAAACACTGAGGCAGGAAAAGTGTAACATGCTACTGCAAGCAAAAGTCTCGTGTCACATAACATAGCTAAGTGTTCTGGTCACAGACTATGGCAAATAGTCCCTGACACCATAGCAAGGGAATTGTTGATGGTCTACAGGTCCTCATTCATCATTAAAGTGCACAAACTCATCAAGTCTTTGTAACTGCCTCACAGCCAAAAGAATTGGCTCAGGTTTGGAAAACTATCTGAGACAATGCTATTTGGTTATGTTTTATTTTAGAAAGCATACAGCAGAACATTTATTTTTTTTTTTTAATAAAACCTGTCTATTCTGTGTATCTAATCTATGCCTGTAGAATTTTTCATCCCTTGGTTACTAGTGAGGAGCAGAGAGGGTTAGGAGAAAACCTTCATAGGGAATGCTCGGTAGGATCTCAGTGCTATTCACTTTCATAGTGTATTGCTTCTTTTTCTTTCGTCACAGGAAGATAATGTTAGGGGTTTTAGAATGTTCTCATCACCAAGTCTCTAAAGCTTAATCTCCACTGTTGGTTAATGTATTTGTGTCAGAGCAGGATAGGAAAAGATTATATCAACTTGATACTACTATGCTGAAAGATGTTTGTAGCGGATGCAATGATGCCAACGAAGTGTTTTTGTTGCCTTAGCTTATGTCATTGGGGGAGATGGTGCAGGAAACAAACAAAATGCTCCCCTTTTCCTTTTGGCTTCTCACCAAGAGACTCTGCAGATATTGCATACTAGTGCTGCTGTAACACCAGAGACTTGGCATGTTTAGTGCTTTGTATGGCAACCTATTCTGTGGCTGTAATTCTCCCAATATACCCAGATCAGCACTTCCATTTAGACTTAGAGCTCTTTAATTGGGGTGTCCTCCTCCGTGTTGTTTTGTTGCGGTTTGGTTTTGGATTCTTTTTTAACTCTTGGAACTCCAGTATCCTGGTCTTTTTTAAAGTCCCTTGTTGCACAATTATTAAAAATAAAAGTAGGTATTCACAGTAACGAGGAACCTTTATAACTGCAAATTGTCAATCAAGATTTTGTGTGTCCATGTGTGTGTGAGTAGGCATAAAAGTGGTTTTGGGGTTTTGATGGGAATAGATTTGGTCCTTTGTAAAAATCATGGAAATTTTTCAAGTTAGTCTTTATTTGTTTTTATTCCCAGAGAATTGACTCCTAGAGTCATGTCTTGCATCACCCAAGCTAACAAGTTCTCCTGTATCAAGAGGCCAAGGGGAGATTTTGTAGAACCCACGTAGATCTTGAAGAAACACTGTTCTCTATTTATATATTTGTGTCACTAAGATTATATCGGCTCACTGTCATTCTCTTTCTAACCAAACTATATGTTCTGTACATAGAGCCCCCAGCCCACTCTGACTTGGCTCATGAAGTTTTACTATGATTGTCCATGGGAAGCATGCCTGAGTAAGGTCTAAAGGCTACAGCATTTGACCACAGCCATGAAGTCAGATGAACTATATTTATTTTGTGTCTTGTCTTTGCAGTCCTCATCCTCATTCCCATCAACACTTCCAGCCCTAAAGGATGAAGGCAGCTGTGGAGACTTCACTGGAGCAGGTGGAAGGAGGAAGTGTGATGTTTTCCACGGCCTTTTCATTCCTTTTGCAGTCTCCTCCTGAGATTTCACTTGAAGCAGTAGAGCTGAAGGTGCTGCTTCCTCTGCAAGTAAATCTACATACTAATGACTGATAGCAGCCCTGGGAAGGTGTGAGAGGTCTGAATTTGAACAAAAAAGGAAGAGAGCAAACTTCTTTGTATCCTCTCAGTTGTTGAATTTAATGGAGTTATGATGAGGGAAGAGATGGTATGGCATTAAATATAATTTCAAAGCCTTTTCATCTTGCCTTGCTTACATGCACTAGGTCTTTTCTTTATGGTTTTGTCACTTTGTTTTGTTTATATGTGTATGAAAGAGAGGAAGTAGTTCTTTTTTTCTTTTTAATCAAACATTCAGACTAATAGCAGGCTACTACTACTACTACTCAACCCCATCATCATGTAAATTTAGAAATAAATAAATTAGGCTCCTGATTATGGCACTACTATGAACAGAATCTCCTTACACATACACTCTTGCCCCTGCATTCATTAATAAATGTGCTGTTCTACTTTATAGAATTATATGGTGATGATACCTAGCATACAGTTGCTTTTTTTTCCTATTTCAATGCCTTTTCATTGGGAAGCTGATGTTTTGTTTGCTGGCCTGGAAGCACAGTGCTCTGTGGCATTATGTCTCAGTGTGTTGACAGTGCTGTCACTTTGAGTTTCCATCACAGCTTTAAACTAATAAGGCAGGAGTAAAGATTTTGAGCTGTGACTAAACTTGGGCAAATGCCCCAAAGAATTTACTAAAAATTCTCACATACATTTTCATGTAATTTCACATCAACTACTGCTACTCCCTTCACAATAAAGTACTGCAAATAAGCCTTACAAGCACTTTTGTCATTTTGAACACAAATTCATTGCCTCAAATATCCAGGCCTTCTGCCACCTACTCCATTTTGCTGATGGAGCTGTTATATTACCTGCATTTTATTTGCTAGAAAGACCAGCCTTGACACACCTAAGTCTTCTTCCCAAAAGTACTTTTTTGCTTTCCCTTTTGCTCTGCTGAGGGAGGGGAAGTATTTCCCAATCAACATCTGAATTATGCTCCTCCAGTGATGATTCTGAAACTGCAGCGGTGTCCTTCCAAATTTGATGCTGACACACAGGCATTTTCCCGGTGTGTGCAAAGGGGGCTCAGATTTTTTGGCTTCTAATAACTGAAAAGCTTTTCAGGTTAAAGCTGGCAGATTTTTGCAGGGAAACAAAACAAAACAAAACAAACAGAACCCACAAACTAAAACCCACAGCCTTTGCATCCAACCCCCAAATTTTACATCAGAAAAGTAATAGTTGCACTGTTGTGACCCAGAGTGGATAATCAAGGCAGGGAGACATTTGCATCATTTCTCATGAGGGCTTTTAGGTCTCGCCACGCTGGAATGAATAACAAGTTTTCCACTGCTGTCTTTCATTCCATATGATTTGCCTTCTATGGGGAAAAAAACTCAAAATTATCTGTGATTCTTACAAAGGAGAATAAAAAACAGCTGAAGAGACATTTATCAGAGGTAAGCTGTTAACTATTAAGGGTCTGTGAAATCTTACAACATGAACCTTCATATACAAAAATCTAAAAGTGTTTTTTAAAATATAAGTATTTTTGTTGATACTATGAAGAAGAACTTTTTTGAAATGATGTAATGTACAATCAAACACTTCACAGACTGGTATTTCCATACATAGTACTGCTTAAAACAACAGTGTGGTACAATACTTTCTTCTTATCCCACTTCTATACATGAAATAGATTATTCTCTTCTTCCACAGGTTAAAGATGTACAAAAACCTTGAAGTCACAATGAGATGAAAGCATAAATAAAATAATTAGTATTAATAAACTGTTGCGTAGGAACTTTTTTCTGCAGGAAAACTTGCTTGTGTGTCCTTGTCCAGAAAAAAATGGATGATCTTGTACCTAATGTTGACTGTCTCTGTGGGATGCCGCTGTATGAATCTGTTCCTTTACTTCCCACCATGTGTATAAATATGAAACAAACAAACAAACTAAACTTTTTTTTTTTTTTTAAACATAATTTATAGTCCTATATTTTCAGTCTTCTTCCGAACCAGGTAGGCTGAGATTTCATATTAGTCAAACTTCTTTTTGCTAAGATGGAAAAAATGAAATTCTTCTAGAGAATGGGAAAATAAGGTCAAACATTCCCAAGCTCCTTCTTTTTCTGAGACCCCAATTCTCTACCATAACTACATTAAATTCTACAGAGAAATGTCGGTGGAGATTTTCATCCTTAAATTCCAAAGCTTTTAATTACTTACTTGTGTTGTTATTTTCATCTGTAGTACTGTATGCTTATCAAAGTGTATTTCTTTGCCACAGCTGGAACAATCAAAATTCCTTTTGTTACTTATAATAAATAAATGCTCAATTGTAAGAATGTCCTCAGGGAAAGTTCATTAAAAAAAAAGAAATGAAAATGCCGAGAAATAAATGGTTACTGTGATTGCACTTGTTTTGATATAATATGTAAAATTTAATTTGACTTTGTTATGTTTGAGACACACGCATACATTCACCAACACACATACACATGTACTGTAAAGGAGAAAACTTGAAGAGATGTTTTATTAGCAACAGTATTTCAATTTTTTATTATTATTTTATTACAAATCTTTATGTTATGACCCTGATTGATGTATGTGCATTGCTGTTTAGAGAAAAAGAAATCTATTATTATTTACTTTATTGGTGGCTAGAGGTTCCAGCCATTTTCTAGTTGCTTTTGTGCTAGGGATTGTGCAAATACAATAACAGGCTGCTATTGCTGAGAAGAGTTTAGCCTGAAAAGACAAAACATGGGTAGAAAAGCAGAAAGGCAAAATGACCAAGTCAAGGTTACACAGGTCAGCAACAGAACTCAGAATCTTCACTTGCATCCTGTAATTCTCAGTCTGCCCCCATACCCAGAGAGCTGCAAAGCTTTTTGAGATGTCACGACATCGAGTGAGGAATGAGCACGAACTGAAACATAGATTTCAGATTGGAATTTCTCTCTCAGAAATGGTTATACTTGCCTGTTTTAAGGAATCATTCTTAAATTCTTTACCATAGAATTAAGAAGGGGGTGGGGGGGGGGGGGGGGGGGGGGGAGAAAGCAAGTAGACCTTGATGTTCTCTTTAAATATTTCCTGGTCGAAATACAAAGTCAGTGAGAGCTCTGCCTTCAGTCATGACTCTTTCATTGGTGAGTATCTATGAAAGCCTAGATGCAACTTCCATTTCCAGAGATCCCTAAATCTCATAATTGTTGGAATAGCACTGAGTGTCTCCAAAGTATTGCTGTTCTTCATCCCACATATTCTTTTCTTCTAAGCATCCACTTTCTCAAACACATACTGTAATTTCTTAAGTTCTGTAACTTGGATGCTATTTCCAGTTCCTGGAGTGTTTAAGTATTTGTTCTCCTCAGAAAAATTTGTGCAGAGATCGAAACCCAACTGTCTGAAGTGGGAAAATCTCATCCAAATTAAGAGGGAACCAAACTGCATATTTTTTATTTTTTTGATAACCACTGGATTATACTGGGCTTTTGTGCACAGGATATCTTTCTGCCAGTAATAATTTAAAAGCAGTGATTTAAAAGTGCTTATTTTTTGAAAGAAAGCACTCTGAGGCTTATATTAGGATGAAACTACCAGAATCAAGATACAGAAGGGTAAGACTGAATATTCTATCCTCAGCATTTCTTAGGTAGTGGCAAAGGTGCTACCTGTTCATCTCACTGTCTTTAGGTACCTCCTTGTTCTTTGTTTTAAACTCTGTGCTGAAACAACTGACACCTCCTCTACACAATACAGGAATAAAAAAATAAAATAAAATTTAAAAAAAGGCTTTTCAAATAGAGGTAGATAACTTTAAGGAGGCTGAGTCATCTAATGGTCTTATTTACAGGGTTGTTTCTGTAATAGTGCACAGGTTAAGCAGTTGCTGTGAAGTTCATATTTGCAAATTTTATGTACAGAGGGAAGTTGAAGCTTCTGACCACCTCCGTTCCTCCACTGTGTCATCATCCTGTATAGCTGGAGTCTACAAGCACTGACTTTGCTGCCTTTTCTTAGAAGACGACTGTGACCAGATTTCATCTCCGCCTTTGAGCTATGTTACCTTTAGAGGTTTTTAATATAAATTGCCCAAGCTGCATGCTGTAGTTCCAGGGAGCTTTCAAAGCAGAGGAATTTTGTTTGCTGCATCACGAGAGTAAATTAAAGGTCAAAAAGCTGTCAGGAGGAGTATCTGATATTCCCATGAATCTTGCCTCTTCACTACAGATGCCAGAGAAAGTCCTGGGACGCTGTCTTAGTTGTACCTTTGCACCTTTCCTGAGTCCACATCACAGTTCTGGTGATCTGTGACACAGACAACTCTTCTATGTACTACCAGGTTTATGACTTCACTTACTTAAGTGTGCTGGATGTGAAACTGACCTGACAGGATGTCTGTCTCAGCAGTCTGCCGACACTGTGATGTCCAAACTTTCAGACACAAACTTCTAAAGTACCATTTGATATCCTGCAAACAGTCAAAATGCCAAAGATAGTGAAGTCTCAAATTCCCACAGATGACAGAACAATTAGCAATTCAAACATGATTTGGGGTACCTACCTTTAGAATTGATTTCTAAGAATTAAAGTTGTATTTATTAGGAAAAAGAAAGAAAGAATCATATCCAAGCCTTTCCATTTTATTGTTCCATCACATGTAATATTCAAGACTTTAAGCCTACAGTAAAAGTATTGGCAATCAAATAAAAAATTAATAATCATAAAATAAAAAGGGTAATGATAACATTTGTTCTAATAAGCATATAGTTTAAGCCAGTAAAATAAAAGCGAATAATTGCCATTCTTCAACGCCATTACGAGGGGGAAGTAAGAGGGGAGAAAGGAGTGACTGCAAAGAAAAAAAAAAAACAATTGTGTTACTAGAAAAACATAATGTCAGTGCTTTAGAAAACACATTTTCTAAAGTTTTAGCAGGCTTAGCCATCAATAAATTTCAAGGAAAATATACCCTTTATACATGTATTTTTCTGCAGCTTGTCTGCATCTCTGATACATTGTTTAAATGGGTTTCGCCTGCCTTAATAAGGCACATCATTTGAACAGAAACCTCACTGTGTGATAACAGGCAACACATAACGAAAAAATGCCTCAAGGTTTTTTCCTTGCTATATTTGGCTCTCTGGGCTAAGTCGATTTGAGTTGGGCTGATTATAATAAGCCAGAAAGTCACCACGAACTAATTATTTTCTGTTCATTTATGTGATTAATGGTGAAAACTTGGATAACTTTTACATATCTTGAGTCCCATATAATTAATCATCTTGAACTTTGCAAAAAAATAAAAAATAAAACCCTCAAGGTGCCCCTGGATTTTCTTCCAAAGCATTGGAGTTTCACTGGCATTAGCTCATGCAACTGACAAAATCAGGGGATGTTTTGCAAAGAAGTGACATGTTTGTGTAGGTCCTCAGAGGGCATTGCTGACTTTCTTCAGCCACCAAAAGACTAGGAAATTAAAAAATGTGGTAGCAAGTAAGTTATTGGGTGAACTACTGACAGCGCCAGGGGAGAAAGAAGGGGGCGGGGGGGGGGAAGAACAAATGAAAAAGGACCTGTCCTCCAGAGAGACTATACGGCTTGGAGGAACTGGTATGGGGAAGACAGTTGTTTTGGATCAGTTCATTGACAGCCAAATCAAGCTCATAATAAGCCCAAATCCTGAGGCAAATGCCAGCATCTGAGAAAGCTAAAGCACCCTCTTCAAATTGTCAGGGTAAAAAGCACTACCTTTCTTCTATTTCATTCTTATTTTACCCTGCACGTGTTGTATGGATACCCTGAAACTAAAATTTATGCTTAAAACATCAAAAATGTAAAAGTTCCACTGTACATATTTCTTCAGTTCATTACCTTTGTTTCTCCTGTGTAGTGAAGACTGACCTGCCAACAGAAGGCAAATTTTGCACCTTAGGAAAGAGAAGCAATCTCTTGAACAATGGCACACAAGTGCCAGTTTGCAACCCTCTCTAGCGGCACAGGTGTGTGTGAGAGGCTGACTTAACCATGCGACATGAGAGTCCTAGATCTGGTCTTGTGTTCTGCATCACGACAGCGGCAGGAGTATGAAAATGGTACGGATAGACTCCAAAGTTCACTTGATTCTTACAGTGTGCTCACACTGAGCTCAGACATTACATAGGAAAAGAATTTGTGTTCAGGATCTCAGATCTTGTAGACTTTCAGAGAATTTAACAGTTTCATGTTTACTCTGCTGTCTAAGAAATGAAGGTGGGAATTTTTTGTTCAAATGCATTGTTGTTACACAACCCTTATGATTTTATTGAAAGCACTTAGATACACCAGATGATTTTTCCTGACTCCTGTAGATTTACTGTTTGTAGTAGTGGATGGTAAAACCTTGTAGTAGCAATCCCTTTTGCTGCCCTCATAGGAAGTCTGAAACAATTCCATTTTCCATTCAAGAATTTAAAATTAACTAATGTAGTGATTAGATTAGGAATCTCTCTGTACTTAGTCATTAGAGGATTTGAATTTGTTATTGAGTAAACCAGGCTTATGGCCAAGCTATACCCTGGGAGAGTAACCAAACATGGATGTTGTAAGTATCACTCCAGGTCAGGTTGAAGTCAGGGTCATGGCTGTGGAAGCTTGAGGAAACCTTTCCCTTGCTGTCTTGTGGGTAAGCAACTTTCATCTTTTGGGAGATACCTTGAAGGCACTCCTCACTTCCAGTATGGAGAAGTGTCTATGTTCAAAAACCTCTTAGAGGTTTGTTACAACTACAAACTTTACAATTACTTAATCAGCCTTAGTGATCTATTTAAGAAGCCTCTGTGACTTCAGATGTTTGAAATGAAGATGTCCAGAAGTGGTTGTTGCAAGCAGCCCTCTGCTGAAAGACACAGCTGTATCTGCTACCACTAATGTCCATTTGACATTGATTATTATGTGCTCTATTATTTAGATGATAGGGTACATATTGGTTTAAGCTGGACTGCAATCTCTTGCATAATTTCAGCAAAGAAAGAGAAAGAAAAGTTGGCATGAAGGGTCCTTGACAAATGGCTCCTTTTGTCAGAATCAGTATCTTCACTAAGGAAAGCAAGGAAAAGAAAACCTGGTGAGAGAGCTGGCAGATAAGCATGAATTGACAGTAATTACTTGAAGAAGACCTAGCAGAAATTCTCTGAGATCATACTTCTTCAGGGACTAAACTAGAGGATCATCACATTGTGCTGTAATTGTTACACCCTTCCCAGTCATTCGTTTTGCCTCACAGCTGAATTAGCCACTAGTGAAAAGTGACATCCTTTTGTTTAAAAAGGATGGGGAAGGGAGATTGCCTAAGGGTTGGAGCAGAGGAATTTCTGGATAAAATATGTTATATATATATACGTTTGGCTAGAATATTGAGTCCTCCCCACCTTTACACAGTACAAGTTGAAGATACTGTCTAAATGTAAACAATATGTCAGTTGCACAAGATTCCCTTTAATAAGTTCCCTTTATAGTGGGGAAAAAAAAAAAACAAACAGGAACTCAAAAAGATAAGCTTCACCTCATCCTAAAACACCTCTCTGAGACAAGTCAAACAAATCATGCCCTGGTACTCGCCACTGACTACACATGGTGTCTCAAGGACTAAATCAGATGTTGAAGACTAAAATTTGATAAAGTGTTGCTGTTGACTTCTGTTGGCTTTGGATATGATCACAAGTGGATAGGGCCAGCCTATGAAAAAAAAAAAAAGTAAATATGTGCTTGAGATTGTCAGTATGAAGAAAAATATTCAAAGGCATACTTACCACTAAGATCCACTTGACTTCGATCAGAGATAAGCACATGAGTGTGCTAAAGAGATATCCAAACCTATTCTTTTTTTTTTTGAAACCTGTTTTTAGGCTACAGTTTTCATATTTTGTGAAACATAGGCTATCTGCCTGGATGCACACGCATGACTGTGTCCCAGCCTGTTGACAGTAACTAGTATAAAGAGCCTCCAGCATACATTCGAACAATTGCATTCTGTAGGTGTTGGCAGCGTACAGAGTTCTCATGCAGCAGAGATTGTCCAAGACTCATTGCTCTAACTGTTCCGAAGAATTTCTTCTCTAGGCTGAACTGTCATTCCTGATGGCCCTGCATCAGATGAGATAAACTATAGTCTTCTATGGGTTGAACTGGGTTCAGTCATGTTGATTTGCTGTAGCCACATCCTCCAAAGAGACAGACAAGTAGAGTAGGGGCAAGGACAAGATAAAACGTGCAGGGGAGTTAGCAATTTCAGAGAAGGCAGAGGACAACTTGCAGTGGTGAATTTGAGGTTAGCATGAGAAATAAGGGCTGGGGAGGAGATGGTGGTGAATTTGTCTCTGCCAAATTCTTGTGTAAAAGCAAGCCAGAGACAAAGCTTGAAGACAAAATTTCAGCCTGAAACATCTTGAAGTCTATCTACAGAAACCTAGCTTGGATGCCCAGGAAAATCCCCAGTGAGTCTTTCCTTTTTTAAAGGGCTCTTTAGCGTGTATACTGTTGTGCATCAGGCCTGGCAGTCTGTGTGCATGCCTGCAGGGCTATGATCTCATCGGGATCATGGAGATGTGTTGGAATGGAAGGATACAGGCTCTTTAGGAAGGACAGGAAGGGCAGGCGAGGAGGGGGCATCGCCCTCTATGTCAATGACCAGCTGGAGTGCATGGAGCTCCACCTGGGGATAGATGAGGAGCCGACCGAGAGCCTATGGGTCAGGATTAAAGGGAGGGCTGGGGCAGGGGACATCATAGTGGGGGCCTGCTACAGGCCACCGACCAGGACAACTGAGCAGATTAGGCCCTCTATAGACAGATAGGAGCAGCCTCATGTTCACAAGCCCTAGTCCTCATGGGGAGCTTCAAACACCCCGATATCTCTTGGTGGGACAACACAGCAAGACATAAGCAATCCAGGAGTTTCCTGGAATGTGTGGATGATAACTTCCTCCTCCAAGTTATAGAGGAGCCAGTGAGCAGAGGTGCCAGGCTGGACCTTGTTCTCACCAACAAGGAGTGGCAGCTAGGGGATGTAAAGCTCAAGGGCAGCCTGGGCTGCAGTGACCATGAAATAGTGGAGTTCAAGATCCTCAGGGCAGCGAGGAGGGCACACAGCAAGCTCGCTACCCTGGACTTCAGGAGAACAGGCTTTGGCCTCTTCAGGCACCTGCTTGGTAGAATACCATCGGACAAAGCAATGCATCCCAATAAAGAAGAAGTCAAGCAAAACCACCCCAGAGACTTGCATGGATGAACATGGGTCTCCTGGACAAACTCAAACACAAGAAGGAAGCCTACAGAGGGTGGAAGCAAGGGCAGGCAGCCTGAGAAGAATACAGAGAAACTGTTCAAGCAGCCAGGGATCAGGTTAGGAAAGCTGAAGCCCTGATAGAATTAAATCTGGGCAGGGGCATCAAGGGCAGCAAGGAAAGCTTCTATAGGCACATCAGTGGTGAAAAGAAGACTAGGGAAAATGTGGGCCCTCTCTGCAATGATAAAGGAGACCTGGTTACCTGAGATGTAGAGAAGGCTGAGGTACTCAATGTCTTTTTTGCCTCAGCCTTCACCACCAAGGGCTCTAGCCACACTGCCCAAGTCGCAGAAGGCAAAGGCAAGGACTGGGAGAATGAAGAACTGGCCACTGTAGGAGAAGATCCAGACCATCCAAGGAACCTGAAGGTGCACAAGTCCATGGGACCTGATGAGATGCACCTGTGGGTCCTGAGGGAACTGGCAGATGAAGTGGCCAAGCCACTCTCCGTCGTATTTGAGAAGTAGTGACACAGTGAAGTTCCCTTTGATGGGAAAAGGAAAAATATAACCCCCCATTTTTAAAAGAGAAAAAGGAAGACCTGGGGAACTACAGGCTGGTCAGTCTCACCTCTGTGCCGGGCAAGATCATGGAGCAGATCCTCCTGGAAACTGTGCTCAGGCACATGGAAAACAAGGAGATGATTGTTGACAGCCAACATAGCTTCACTAAGGGCAAATCGTGCCTGACAAACTTGGTGGCCTTCTAGGATGGGGTTACAGCATTGGTGGATAAGGGAAGAGCAACTGATGTCATCTGCTTGGGCTTGTGAAAGGCATTTGACACTGTCCAGCATGATATCCTTGTCTCTAAATTGGAGAGACATGGATTTGATGGATGGACCACTCGGTGGATAAGGAATTAGCTGGATGGTGGCACTCAAAGAGTTGTAGTGAATAGCTCAATGTCCAAGTGGAGATCAGTGACAAGTGGTGTTTCTCAGGGGTCGGTACTCGGACCAGCACTGTTTAACATCTTTGTTGGTGACATGGACAGCGGGATCGAATGCACCCTCAGCAAGTTTGCCGATGACACCAAGCTGTGTGGTGCGGTCGACACACTGGAGGGAAGGGATACCATCCAGAGGGACCTTAACAGGCTGGAGAGGTGGGCCCATGCGAACCAGATGAAGTTCAACAAGGCCAAGTGCAAGGTCCTGCACATAGGTTGGGACAATTCCAAGCACAACTACAGGCTGGGCAGAGAATGGATTGAGAGAAGCCCTGAGGAGAACAACTTTGGGGTGTTCGTTGATGAAAAGCCCAACGTGACCTGGCAATGTGAGTTCACAGGCCGGAAAGCCAATTGTTTCCTGGGCTGCATCTAAAGAAGAGTGACCAGCAGGTTGAGGGAGCTGATTCTCCCCCTCTACTCTGCTCTCATAAAAGCTAGGTGAGACCCCACCTAGACTACTGCATCCACCTCTGGGTTCCCCATCATAAGGACATGGAGCTGCTGGAGTGAGTCCAGAGTAGGGCCATGAAGATGATCAGAGGGCTGGAGCTCCTCTCCTATGAAGACAGGCTGAGGGAGTTTGGCTTGTTCAACCTGGAGAAGAGAAGGCTCTGAGGAGACCTTATAGTAACCTTCCAGTACCTGAAGGGGCCTACAGGAAAGCTGGAGAGGGACTGTTTATCAGGGAGTGTAGTGACAGGACAAGGGGTAATGGGTTTAAGCTGAAGGAGGGTCGATTTAGATTAGACATTAGAGAAATTCTTTACTGTGAGAGTGGTGAGGCACTGGCACAGGTTGCCCAGAGAAGCTGTGGATGCCCCATCCCTGGAAGTGTTCAAGGCCAGGCTGGATGGGGAGCATGGCACTCTTCTGAGTAACTGTTAGGCGTGATGGAGCCCTGCTTTCTGGAGATGGCTAAGCCTACTGATGGGAAGTGGTGAATGAATTCCTTGTTTTGCTTTCCTTATACATGTAGCTTTTGCTTTACCTGTTCAACTGCCTTTATCTCAACCCACGAATTTTGTCACTTTTACTCTTCTGATTCTCTCCCCCACCCCACTGAGGGAGAGGGGGAATGATTGAGTGGCTGTGTGGGGCTTAGATGTCTACTGGGTTAAACCGCAACACTAACCAATTTTCAATAACCCAGTTATTAAATACTCCTTTTATTACACTGCTTCTGAAAAATGTTATTACTTTAATGTCCTGGTGGCAAACAATCCAGACTCTTGGAGTTATATTACTCCCAGAAATGCACCTATTCTGGAATTTAGATGTTGTACAGAAGCAGCTGGGTCATCCCATATTTTGATCATCTCATTCTGAGATATGCATTGAAAGTTTTTGGAGATGACATTCAGAAATGCCGCTTCTAAGTTCTTGGTGTGTGCCTTGCCAGTTACTTTAGATTCAGAAGTTCAGAGTAGTTTATTCAGTCTGTCCTTGTCCAAATGTATTTTTCTTTGGAGATAAAAGTGTGTAGCCCAATGCTTTACTGATGTTACTCTTCAACTATTCTAGTAGGATTAAGTAAGTGTAATCACCTAAGCTTCACCTGCTGTATATCTGAGATGCCCACAACACTTTGGCAAGATTGAGGCAGGCCTAGAGATAGCACCAAAACAGTTTGGGCACTGCATTGGGTCCCAGGCAGAACTGAATGGTCATTCTGAAGTCCCCTGCCATATCAGCCTGTGGACGTTCAAGCTTCATGGTCCCCTTCTGTTTTGATTGTAGCAGTCCACTGACACCAGGTGAAGTTAGCACCTATTCTATGCCTAATATTACTTAAATTGGGGCATTCAGAGTGGAGTCCATGCTACATGGATGCAAAGCTGGTCAAGACAGTAATGCAGATGTGCCTTCATCATGTGGTCTAGTGGAGGGTGTCACTGCCCGCAGCAGGGGGGTTGGGACTAGATGATCTTTAATGTGTCTTCCAACCCAAACCATTCTATGATTCTATTCTATGATTCTATGATTTGAGAGGGTATATGCATTACTTTGGTGATGGTAGTTGCTGCAGTACTTCAGACTAAGTTTGCTCCTTGCTATGTCTTTTCTGTCCAGCTGTGGTGGGTTGACCCAGGGTGGACACAAGGTGCCCCCCAAAGCTGCTCTATCGCTGCCCTCATCAGCTGGACAGGGGAGAGAAAATACAACCACAGGCTTCTGGGCCAAGATAAGGACAAGGAGAGATCACTCTCCAATTACTGTCATGGGCAAAATGGACTCATCTTAGGAAAATCAATTTAATTTTTTACCAATTAAACCGGTGTCAAGTAATGAGAAATAAAACCAAATCTTAAAACACCTCCCCCCACCCCTCCCTTCTTCCCAGGCCCAACTTCACTCCCCATTTCTCTCCCTCCTCCCCCCCAGCAGCACAGGGGGACGGGGAATGGGGGTTGTGGTCAGTTCATCACACGGTGTCTCTGCCGCTCCTTCCTCCTCAGGGGGAGGACTCCTCACACTCTGCCCCTGCTCCAGCATGGAGTCCCTCCCATGGGAGACAGTCCTCCACCAACTTCTCCCCTTCCCACGGGCTGCAGTTCTTCACCAACTGCTCCAGCGTGGGTCCCTCCCACGGGGTGCAGACCTTCAGGAGCAAACTGCTCCAGCGTGGGTCCCCCACGGGGTCACAAGTGCTGCCAGCAAACCTGCTTCATCATGGGCTCCTCTCTCCAAGGGGCCACAGGTCCTGCCAGGAGCCTGCTCCAGCGTGGGCTTCCCACGGGGTCACAGCCTCCTTCAGGTGCCTCCACCTGCTCCGGCGTGGGGTCCTCCACGGGCTGCAGGTGGAATCTCTACACCCCCTCATCCTTCCTCCATGGGCTGCAGGGGGACAGCCTGCTTCACCATGGCCTTCACCACGGGCTGCAGGGGGATCTCTGCTCTGGTGCTTGGAGCACCTCCTCCCCCTCCATCTTCACTGACCTTGGTATCCACGGAGTTGTTCCTCTCACATATTCTCACTCCTCTCTCTGGCTGCAATTGCTCTTAGTGGTTTTTTCCCAGAGGCTCTACCACCGTCACTGATGGGCTCACCTCAGCCATCAGTGGGTCCGTCTTGGAGCCGGCTGGCATTGGCTCTGTCAGACACAGGGGAAGCTTCTAGCAGCTTCTCACAGAACCCACTCCTGCAGCCTCCCACTACCAAAACCTTGCCACGCAAACCCAACACAGCAGCACAACACCTCCAGTAGAGACAGCAGAGTTGCTTCCCTTCACCTTCTTTTCCCTGCCTCATGCCACGCTCATGCCTTCATAGCCTTTAGCTGAGTGATTAGACTAGTATGTTATGAGCCAAAGATATGAGTTTTCTCAAATTTGTTTGCTCTTAGATGAAAAGAGAACTGAGCACTCAGAAATTCTCTAAACACTAGCTTATCACATAAAAGGGAAGTTTACTCCTGCTTTTTACCCTCCTGAGGAGAAGTTCCACATACACCCTCCAGGGAACTTTCAGTGATGTTAGTAAAGAGAGAAAGGGACTTGCAATCAGTATCAACAGCAAACCCCTGTGTGATAGGGAGGATAATCTGTTTTTTAAGTTTTAAGTCAATGTGTAATGGACCCAATCTCCAGCAAGCGTTATTTGTTATAGCTTCATGGAAGTCAGCAAGGCAATGCTAATTTATGCCAATTGACAATCTGGACTGGGGGAAATTCTGATGTATATTGTGCATATTCTCTATTTGTTATTTATTATGGTTATGCATTTTATTGGTTTTATAAAATTTCAAAATATCAATAAAAACAGAATTTTAAAAAAGTTTGGGTGCCATCAAATTGTTCTTTGGCAGCAGTGATTTTGCAATAAGATTGGATTGTACATTAATTTTTAATTTGCCTTTTATTGTATTTTTAACTGCCTTTTTATTATATGTATATTTATTATTGTGAAATGCCTTGGGATGACTTTGTCAAGAAAGGTGCCATATAAACAAAATCGTATTGATCTGATGATAAGCAGAACAACAATCAAAGAAGTGAGATATTTCCTAATAAACTTGCATATGGCAATACACTGTTAATGTAATTTTTTAGCTTCACGTTTTTACTGGCTAAAAGTTATGGAGATGACAAGTTACTACTCCCTGTTGGATCTTTGATTGACAACTTTACTTCCATCAGCCCTCTTCTGCAAACTGTTGTAGAAAGGTTTAATTGTGTTTGTAATTAATTGGATTTTAATCAGACCGTATAAAGAAATTGCAGAAGATTTTTTTTTTTAAAGTAGCAAAAAGCCCTCTTTTAACATATTGCTAGGGATGCAGAAATATTCATTGCTACAACAGCTTGAATAGTGAATTGAAATGCATTCATGATTCAATACAAAATTGGTTAGATTAGTTAGCATTTGAAGAACAGTTTCATATGTTCCAGAGGAAGGGGGGGAAAAAAAAAAAAGAAAAAAGAAAAAAAAAGAAAACCCCAAACATGTAGCTTAGTTTATTTTAAACCAAACGTCTATTGCATTGAATTGAGCTCTCAAGAAAGGTATCTTCAGAGTCCTTTAAATTGCTTGCATTGAAACTCGTAAACATTCATTAATAATGTTCTATGGGAAATAATTTTCAGCTCCTTTTGCATAACGTTACAACATCTATTGAAATAATATTTTGCCATATCAGAGAGATAAATCCTAATAAGGTAGGCAATTAAAGCCAAGTGGAGAAACAAAAACTTCCATAATGTTATCTCTAAGTACCAACTGGTAATGAATTGAATGCAGAAATCTATGTGGGAGTTCACAGTCTTTTCAGTGTCTTCAGGATCGGGATGAGTGGGTTGGCCCTTGTTCCCAGATTCACTACTTCTCTGCCTCTTCCATCTCCCAAGTCCTCACTAAATCTGGGTCTGGAGAGTTTTATGCATGCAAAAAGACTGACCTAAGACTTTAACACATCTGGGTAGTGAGACATTTGCATTGTCCAGCAATTATATTTAAAGTCATTAAACAGAACAAGAAAAAAAGGGAAGCAAAACCAAGAGTAACAAGTGTCTGGCAGAATCACTAGAAAAATAAGACTATGGGCCGAGTGCCAGCACCACTGTTTAGGTGCCCCCACCCTTTTTTACTGGCTATCCTGTTGGATGTGGTGAGATTTAATGACTTGCAGTGACCGATCTATGGAACATTCAAACGGTGCAGACTTGAGCCAAGGATTCTTGTTCAAGGGGTCTGCAGCCCTACATTACTTGTTCGATTTTTAGAGTTACTCACCACAGCAAACTGGCACCGTTGTAAGGGAATTGACATCATAGCGATATGCAAATAGGTGTAACTGAACTGTTTGGATGTGGACAGATGACTGGACTAATCTCCTCAGGACAGGGAAATCCCTCTTAATTTGTTTTCCCTTCTGCTACTCTCCTTACTTCTTCCTCTTTGCACCATAGCAATGTGGTCTTGCATCCTCTACTTTTGTATCCCTCTAGATTCTGTTACATCAAGCAACTTCTTAAAGCACAGCGTTTGTGGGAGAGGAAGCACTGAAGTAAATCATCACAGCCTCATTTCTTCATATTTTCTGTCAATCAGCTAAGTCACTGCAGAGAGAAAGGTGTAGCAAAGTAATAGTAATAAACATTAAAGGTTGGATCCTCAGACAGAGCTATGAGACCTACATGATTCAAACTTACGACTGTTTTTGCCACAGAGAATCAAGGAAAAAGTCTCTTTTGATACACAGTGATCACATGGTTGCAGAAAATGAATATTTTCTGCCTAAATAGTCTTTTTCTTTTTTTTCTTTTTTTTTTCCTCAGGACAGTTACCCAAGTGTGAAAGTCCTTGCTGAAGTTTTGTGCTGCAGCTTCCAAGCTGTTCCCTCTGTCACCTTCACTGCAAAGAAAGAATGACTCTTCTACGAATCATCCCCAGTAGTGTATGCTTTAAGGTCACCTAGGAAAGAGGTAGCTGTACATTAAGTTATACCTTGCTGATAACAAGATGGATTTAGAAAGTGATGAGAAATGACAGGGTACACATGTACATTAAAGCAGATGACAGGAAATTGAAAACTTTACTGTAACTTATTAAACATTGATTTTCCAGATATTCCTTGATATTGTTTGACGAAAACAAACGTTAACAGTAACAACAGCAGAAACAATCAGAAAGGAATGTGGTCTCATTTTGGAGCTGAGAGTGAGAAGCAAGATCAGAGAGGGTAAGAGAATAACTCATGAGAACTGCAAGTGCAGACACTTAATACACAACTAGAAAGTACCAAAATGTTATTATGATAGAACAGAATAGACTATTTCAGTTGGAAGGGACTTACAACGATCATCTAGTCCAACTGCCTGTCCACTTCAGGGCTGACCATATTGTTAAGGGCATTGTCGAAATGCTTCTTAAGCACCGACAGGCTCGGGGCATCGACCACTTCTCTAGGAAGCCTGTTCCAGTGTTTGACCACCCACCTTATACTGAGGATCAGAGACTAAAAGTCCACAGAAAAATTGGCAGTTAGGATGTAACCTCTAATTTTAAACTCTGCTCTTGACTTTTAATGTTTGGGTTTTTTCAGACATTTTGGATAGTTTTGGCTTAAATATAGACTTCCTACAGAGACTGAACTTTGCCAATTTACTAATGTAAAAATATGATCTGCCTTTACTAGTTCTCTCAATTTCATTTTTGAAAAGTTTTTTGCAGTTGAGCATTCTACAGCTCAGTCCTGTCCTGAACATTGATCCCAGCTCAGAGGAATGTTCAGAGTCCTATCTAGGACCAAATGCTGATATTCATACTCCTGTTGATAAACACTTTAAAAATGATTATGGTTTAATTTCAGGTTTCATCTGAACGCAAATTAGTTGAATTGGTAAAAATTGCAGCAAAAAAGCTGCAAAGTCGACTATATTCATTTCAATGAAACTTTCTGCTGAAATCAGTCAGGAATAGATTCCTTCTGTAATAAGCCAATGTTAAACTTCACTAAAGATTTGGGTTGGCACTCAGCAATCTTCAGCAACTGGTAATCTTCAGCAGCAAAGAGGAGTATGTACAGGATGAGGTGCAGCGGTTTAGCTAACTGAATGCAAGCGGGAGTGCCGTCGCTGGCTGAATCCTGGTGAGCGTGGCAGCATTGCAAAGGCAAGAAGCAGCGCAGCGAGTGGAGGGTCTGTATGAGGTCAGCTCAGGTCGCGCAGGGTGACAGAGCAGAGTGGGCTCATAGTGACGACTATGACAGTACTAGGTCATCTGACCCCGCACATATTAAGGATCTCAGCCTCACACCAGGACTGATGTATTGCCTCCTGACAGCTGTTGTCTCATCCCTGTAAGAAGTAGCACAATTCTTGGCTACACATGGCATGGCTGAACTTAAAATTATTGTCCTATGGCATTTATAAATTAGAAGGGATCAGGACCAATTGTCTCGTATTGAGGACTCACACTAAACACCCTTTCTCCTCTGTACCCACCCTGAAACAGGGGGGCCTCGCTCATGTGGGCTCCTGGGAACAATCTCTTTCACTTTCCACTTTTGAACCCCTGCCTAGGGACTGCCTGGGAGAGCGCTACTCACCACAAGCCAAACCTGTGCCATAAGCAAGAGAATAATTAAATAGTATAGAAGATTACGTGCCAATGCTTAAGTCTATCTTTTTACTCTGTTTAGTTCATCAGTATAGGTATAGTCTTTAATGCCTGAGTTGTACCTCCTTCAAATATGTATTAAATATGGACACACTATTTCATTTCTTTTATATATACCATGCAGTAATGTTTCATTCTCCAATGCATACCTCTGCATAGAGATTGCAACAGAAAATATCTTTTTAGGGAGGAGATTTGAAAGTACTAAATATATCACTAAAAGTGTAGGCTCTTCATCTGGTTAGAGATTTTTCATCACAACATTTTTTAAACATCCGATCTCTCAGATTTTTTGTCTGCCTTTTTTCATGTGTCAGTGAAAACAAACAAAAAAAAAAAAAAACAAAAAAGATATGCAGTTATATCTGCTTCTTAAAAACCTGAATTTTATTCTAGTATACTTTCCTCTTCTGTTTTTACTTCCTAGAAAAGCAACAGCAATAGTCATAATATCACCATCATTTAAAATTAAACAAAAACTGTGAGCATTTCCTAAAACCATAGTCTTTCCTTCAGCATGTGGACTAATCAGGGGGTTTGGAGTGTCCAAGTTTTCGCATATTTGTGGTGTTCCTGAATGTTACTGCTAGCTAGAGCATAAGAAAAGATAAAAAAAGACAAAATACTTTCTTCATTTAAGTATTTATTTTTCTCTCCTTCGGAATGATAGCTGGCTCCATGGTGTAGTAGCACTCTTATTGTACTCAGTCTGAGGATTCTTCGTCTCCATTGAAAGTGGCAACTTATGACATCTTCCACGCTAAAACTGCTGAGTTGCTGGCATATTGTTTCCTAGGTAAAATACACCTGAGAGTGAAATGGCAGCTAGGTAAGTCAAAAAGTGAGTAGATGTTTGCTGGCTTTTGTGGGTGATGCTGAGAGTACTGGTGCTCTGAAGCACTAGGCTCCTGGCACCAAATTTAATTACAATGCAATTTGGAACATGTTCAGACGCTACTCGTATCACTGCAAGTTCTACACATGCACGTATTTTATGAAAGCCTTGCCTGGGGTTATTCAGCATAATGATACTTTGAACTAAAAAGTAAAGCCTTTTATCCAGAAAAAAAGGTGTGATATATGTTTTTATTCCCCTGTCATCATTTGGGTAAAGGCTGAGAGAGAAGTTCCTGAGCTGGGTCTCCCAGTCCTTCATGAGATGCAGTATTTAGTTCTTTCTTTAGTAGACAGATATGCAATCAAATCTACTTACTCACCCAAGGTCCCACAGAAACATATTGTTAAAATACAGTGTTCCAAATCCTGAGAATCTGATCCGGCTTTTCTGGTCAGTTCATATTGCCTTAGCTACTTTAACAGTGCCATCAGGCAAAACAGGCACTTCCTTCTAAGGAAGCACTTTTTAGAACTCTTTTATATGTCTTTATAGTTATAGCTATACGAAACAGTATACTGTCATCTCTGAGGACCTGTGATGGGGTTAGACATTGCCTACAATGGTGGCTGAACTTGCTATAATAAATAACACGACAATGAGAATTGACACTGGATGCATCAAATGATATTCAGATGGAGTCTTCCATACAAAGTGAATTCCTTCTGACAAAGGACAACTAGAAGTGTACATTGGAAATATTTTTGCTGCTTTATGAACAAATGAGTTACGAAGTCCCCTACAGAAGTCTACTAGAATGATTCAGTGATTAATCTGCATAACTAATGAAGTCATGCAGTTATTTCTATGCTAATGCAGATGTAATATAAAGCTGCATGGCATGTTCAGTGATGAGGAGTACATCTCAAAGTTGACATCAGTATAGTCCGGCAAGGCTCAGTTTCACCTCCAGGAAAGTTTTTTTAAGAAATGAAGAGGGGAACTGAATTTAAAAACCTTAGGATAGAGCACAGTTAATGACTCTGACACCTCACTTCAGCAATGAATTTCCCTGTATCTGTAAATCCCCTCTCCTTTAACTAATTATCAGCTTCACTCTTTTGCAGTACGTTGCTCAGTGCTTTGTTGATTCTATAAGCTCCAAAGTCAGGAATATGCATAAGGTCTTGTCCGTTTGATATGGGCTACAGATTTGGGCCTGGATGAATTTCTACAGTTGCAATGTAAGAGGAAGTGATAAAGTCTCAACAGACATTTTTTAAAGAATAGACATCCCGTGACAAACAGTTTCTTGCAGTCAAAGCAGCCTGCGAGCTAATGCTAGACTAAAATGGCTGCTCCGGCAGCCTACTTTTTACCATCTCCTTATGCCACTAGCATCATGGCTTTTGGAAGCTCGCTGTGATACTTTGCCGTAAGACCCAGTATTCCATATAGCACATTAAATTTTAAGGTCATTAGCAATATCTCCTTTTAGAGAGCTTTTGTTGTGTTTCAGCGCCACACCTGCTAAATAACACCATGAGACGGTGTTTGGTCAGGAACTAAGACTGACAACAATTCAGAGATCCGTAAATGTCTTCACATAACAACACCCTGAGCCACTCGAGGTACAGGCAACAGAGATAACCCAGCTGGTGTTACTTGCTTTCCAAAGCTATAACCCTAATACAATCTGGGGGGAGAAAGCAAAACAGATTTGTTACTAGTGTTGGACTTATCCTCATCCACAAACAAAATGCCATGAAGCTGAGACCAAGGAGATGAGGTCTGTCCAAAATGAAAAATAAAAAAAGAAAAAAGAAAAAAAAAGAAAAGGAAAAAAAAAAACCCCAAACAACCAAACCTGCAGTATGCAAGGGAAATCCTGAAAATCATTTCCTCTTTTGTTAGTAAACTATCCCTCATGGCTGCTAGTCCTGCTGCACCATCTGTTAGCTGCATTAGTGACCTCGCAATGCAAGTGACAGTCATGTAAAACAAGCAATAGAAGCATTAGTAAAGTCAGCCATTTCCAAGGTAATTTTTAATAATATATAGAAAGCAAGTATGCAAATAACATCCCTTCCCCCTAGAGCCTTTGTGTGTTCTAAAGTACCTAACTTGAATGAAAACCTTTAAGGGTTGTGAAATATTCATTTACCTTTTTTCTTTTTTTTTTTTTCCAGTTGTTTTCTATTTTATTGCATCCCTTGGTTCTAGCCAGGACAGAAAAGAAATTGCTGAGATATCCTGAGGAAGGCTCTTATTGTGGTATTTTTATGTCAACAAGAAGGATCAGAAATCTAATAAAAAGGCTGTTCTTACCAGTATTTTCAGCGGGGGGGGGCAGGGGGGGGGAAGGGAGAGTTTGCTGTATTTTTAAGTGTTTATACATCTCATTCATGTTCATAAAACACATTTGGACCTCAGCCACATGAGAGACTTTGGGTGCTAAAAATCAGCAACACCAATAATCAAAATAATAATAATCAAAACAGTAATAGTAGTAGTAGTAGTAGTAGTAGTAGTAGTAGTAGTAGTAGTAATAACAATAATAACAACAATAATAATAATACCATGGTTTATAGATAGAGTCCATGCGGTCACATCAGATATGCTCCTGATAACTACCCAAGCTGTGCGTCATGCACCACACTGTTGAGAAGTGAGGAGAATCATCAGGAGGACTCAGGCGTGGTGAGGTGAGGTGCAGTGAGGTGTATTGCATTGCTAAAATCACAGTCTACCTCCAAGAGCTTACCTGAAGCATTTAAAGTCTATTCATAATATCATCCGATATTGCTGCATACCACTGATCATCCCCCCCATCCCTTTACTCCTCAGCACCTCCGAACCAGTAAATCAGCTCGATCAGTCCAAGTGGGGCAACCTCTGGCCTTGCTGAATTTGGATGTGTTTTTTTTTAAACTGAGCCAATAGGGCAAGTTCATTGTTTCACACCAGTTTTTCCTCCGTTGTTTTTTCTGTCACAGGTCATAACGAGGACATGCTACACAATGGAAACATCTCTTCATGATGGCACGATTTACATGACCTCAACTGTGTAATAACAAAGAGGTTCAACCTTATCCAAGCAATAGTAGACTCCTCCTAAGCAATGCAACTGTACTGTCTCAAAACAAAGCAAAACAAAACAAAGCAAAACAGAAGGGCTTTGCCACTGCATCCAAAGTCTACACATACTCTGAAAGATGTGGTATTTATCAGATTCCTCCTCCTCTACCATACAAACAGCAGGTAACTCTGCCTTTGCCATTGGATGCTTTTTATATCTCTCTGTGCAGTCACGCCACAGTCCTCAGTGCCTCAGTTTGTACAGTTTACATTTCTGCACAAATTTATCATCATACTTCCTTGCTTTTGTGGTTATCCTCTTCATTTAGCATGATGGAAATTGGGGCACAAAAGATGAAGTGACTTGTTCAAGGTCCTTTAGGAAGTCTGGCAGAACCAGTAATTAAAAAAAAATAAAAATCCTGTGCTGTATTTTATTTTAAACACAAAACCTTAAAGCTGCTGTTCCTGTTCTTGTGTTTATCAATTAACAAGTGCAGTACAACTGGGATATTATAAACCAGTTACACATTTAATGATTACTTAATTATAAAAGTAACAGCTCACCATGTTACATTTCTAACTTAAAGCAATAAAAAGGACAATCCGTGTCATATGAGAGTAAAGACTTTACTTCCCTTACTTTCTTGTTCATACGTCTGAAAACTTCTTATTTTTTTTTTAACAAATCTGTAATCCACATCCACAAAATTTCCAGAAAATATAGATGGAAATTAAGCATTTTTACTGAGAGTCTAACACTAAGTCCCCATCAGTGCCTGTGAAGATCTTCTTCCAAATGTCTCTGTAAGGTTTGAGATAATGAAGGTGTCACTGTAGATTTACAAGTAGATAGTATTCCGTGATGAACTTTATCTTAAAATAACTGTAAGCATAATTATCCAGCATAAATGAGCCTCCAGGGAATAAATTTTCTTGAAAGAGACTGCCCCTAGTCATAGCACAAAGGCATCTTCAGCAGCCACAGTTTACTGGAAAAAGAATCAAGGATATGTCTTTCTTCTCTGTACCTGCTTTCAAAATATAAAAGTTCTGTGCAAATAATGGCTGTGGGTGCCAAAGGGTTATGTACAAAATGAGCATTCTTGCTTAAAGAGCCCACTTCCATCTTCTTTCTTTTTTCTTTTCTTTTTTTTAAAAAAAAAAAATTATCTTCTTTCTGACACCAAACAGACAATCAATCAACCAAAGCAGAACGCCAGAGAGCTTCCAGCGCAGCACTGTTCATGGGAAAATTTCATAATTTCTTTAGGGAAAGGAATAGTTTAAGAAAGATTGGAAGAAAGAAAGTTAGATTCAAACTGGACATGGATTTTAGGACACTTTTCCTGAAGTAATTAATATATAAAAGGAGGATATGAACCTGGACCACTGTACTAACACTGCACTATGCTGCTGCTGTTATTCTTGCTAAGGAAAGACAAACATCTCCACAGGCTGGGACTGAATAAGCTCATTCTGACTGCACTCCTTTCAAACAAGGTCTGTGTACAGCCTGACAGTGGAAAGTTTAATCTCAATTACCTTGCTTCTCATTTCATTTCTTTTCTGGGAACTAAATTACTGAGCAGGAGCTAAAATTCCTCTTCACTCTTGGAGACAATCCCTCTCACTGTCCCTTCCTGATGGCTGGTTCCTACCACCCTGCCAGTTTTCAGTTAATAATAGTTAATAATAGATAAGAGATGCGCCAGTGCGTGTGACCTTCCTTGACTCACACTTACCAGGGCAGATGGGGTGGATGGGAGTAGAAAAGCCCTCTCTGCCACATGTTGCCGATGGGATGGTCACTCCATTAATCACCTCATCCGTTCTCTGCTTGTAACATGGAGCTGTAAGCAGGCTTCCTCTGCATAAACTGCAAGTTCTTCAGGGCAGTGACAAGTACAGTGCACTTGAAGGGCTGGTCTTCAATGATGTCTCTGGATGCTGGTGCACTTTGTAATCTGAAGACCACAATATGTTTGAAACTACAGTTAAAAAACCCTCCTGTAGACTATGGCATCTTCTCTTTGCAGCAGGTGCAGTGGTAGCCATTCATTTTGAAAAACTAACAGCATTTATGTGTGAAGACACAGAAGGTTATTAACTTTCTTTTCCTACCTTTTTTTTTTTTTTTTAATGAGGATTCATATGTTACGGAAAATAAACTTGATACTTTGAACGCTACACTGGATTCAATAGGGATTCTTCTGCATAGCACCACTGGTGACAATCAAGCAGCAATCACCAATCAATTTGGTTTGTTTGGATATGTCAGCAATTTGTGAGTCAAGCAGAGTTGCCAAGAGAAAAATGTAAGGTAAATCGGCATGCGTGTTGTTTGAATACAGATTTACAGAGTGGGTAACGGGATATTATTAATAGAGGAAGAAAGTTCTCTGGGATGCAGAGTCTTGCATTTCAACATAGTTTGCTTAAATGAAGATGACCTCCTCCTTCTTAGATCAGAGGTGGGGAAATTAACTGGTGCTCCAAGGAAACCAGTGTCACTGCAACTGTCTAAAGAGTCTGTACAGACTTGGCATGCTGGTTTGCAGTGGAATTTAAATGAAAAAGTAGTTCAGTCACAGTCTGTAAAAAGTGATCACGCTGAAGCACCCGTAATGAGAAGAGCTGTGCAATGGACTGGGATTCAATCTCTTTTAGGAGGTGGTTTTTTTGAAAGAGAACCTTCCACACTGAATGAATGAGCACCTACTTACCTTAACTTTCACTCTGACACTAGCTTTCAAAAATAATAACCAGATTTTTAAAATGTTGAACTTTTCCGGCAACTGGGGTTTTTTTGTCCTAGCAGAGAAGGTCATAGTTCACCTTCTGGATTCTTCTGACTTTCAGACACACAGGCCAATATGAATCAGTCAATGTCTTACAAGTACTGTAGCCTTTCCACAGAAACCTGATGTTACCTCTCATCTTATTTTAGCAAGATTTCTTCTCTTCTATATTGTATAGTAAAATCAGAGACTGTGAGGTCAGAAGAGCTCAAAAGGTGACAAAAGTCCTTCTGTGGTGGCTTCTTACCAGATCCATCTTGTTCAGTTTGCCTTGAACTGGTTGCTTTCCAACTCAGTAGTAGCGCAGATGGCTGGGTGCCATCCTCAGCAGGAGTGAAATGAAGAAAGTGAACAAAATCAGATTGGCTTTGCTATTATTAAAGGCAGATACCAAGGAAGATTAAGCTTAAAGCTGTTGTGTTCATCAGAGGTTAGACTCCTGTATTCCCAGTTCTGTTAGGCAGCACTTTGCAAGTTGTATTGCTGACTGCAACGGTGTTCTGGAAGTATCTATTCTGGAAATATCTGGTATCTAAGCAAATATTTTCAGCCAATTAGTGCAACAGAACATGTTTGATGTATAAGGATTCATCTCATTTAAGTTTCACTAACTAAAAGTTAGTCATTTATTCTCACCCAGTCACCCTGGTACCCCCCTAAAAAGATCAGTCATCCCATTCACTGTTTAGGGATGGGATGAATTGCCTGTGTCTTTCCATTGATTCTACAGTTAGTACACATGGCTGGTTCAGAACAGACACTTTGCTTTTAGGTTGCTAAACACAGCAGAGATGACTCCCATGTAATTATCATTTGATATAGTCGCTGCAGACCACTCTTCGGTGCAGCAGACCAGTCTCTAAAGTCACTGCTGTCGCAGTGAAAGGGCTGCTAGAGATGCAAAGCAACGTTTGCGGCAGGCTCACAAACACGTGCGCGCTGCTCTGCTCACGCAGCCTGAATAAGTAGGTGTATCCCCCCACTGACTCTACGCAGCCATCAGAAATGTGTGCCCCCGTGCCAGTCTTCGTGGCTTACTTAATTTGGAGCTAACGTTCCCCTGAATAAGTCTTCTTTCCACAGCCCTCATGTCAGCAAAAAGGGAAATAAAGTTCATGGGGTTTTGCTCGCTTATTTTTAATATATATTGATCCACACTGTTAAGATGACCAGCAACTGACAGATAGATCTTCTGAGGGTATGAGAAGCACTATGATAAGATCTTATACTGTTTTTGTAACTTCTCCTCTGCTCGGGTTCCGTGAGGTTGAGTGCTACAGTCCTACTTATATTTTTAGGAGATCTCACTAAATTTTGGACAAATAGATGAGATACAGTAAAACTGCTAACTGCACATTAACTCTGCTCTTCAAATGAAGTTTTTTGAGTCTGATAGTGCTATGGAATAGATTGGAGTATAAATCCTCATGTTTTGTGATATAAACCTACCATTTGCTGATGTAGGCTGGGAAGAAATTTCCCCTCTGGGCAACAATTATCCATAAGGTTGGGAGCTTGGGAAATCAGGTGTTATATGAGCTCTGGTCTTCTATTGTGTCAGCTGTGAAAATCAAGAGAAAGGTAATATTTGCTGTCAATCCCCCAAATGAGGTACAACCCACTAACAGATCAAAGCCCTGTAAAGCTTCTGAGCATTGGACATTATTTATCATTACAGATATACTACTGACTCTCCATACTTTTATATGCACTGGCCATACAAAAAAAAAAAAAAAAAAAAAAAAAGTATGAACATATGCAATTGAAAAAAAGGAAGCAATGAACTCAATGGGTTTTGAAAACTAGTTTATTAGCACAGAAATGCTGTTATGCCAGGGAAGTATTGCTAAAGCAGATGAAAGAACATCTGCATAGCTGTATTTTGTAGTAGTACAGAAAAGCTACAGAGGTAGCTTGACAGGTGGAAGAAATTAGCACATTAAAATACATAAATAAAATAAAATGAAAACTTTGCCTGTATAGTTATTTCCAATGTCCAGTCAGAATTACTGGCAGAAGTCAGTATATATTTTCCCCTTCAACAGTATTTTAGAATATTACAAGGTAGGCAAGACCAAAGAAATCACAGTATGAATATGTGATAAGAATATAAATTATATGAGGTTGAAGAGGAAAAAACAAAAACAAAAACAGAAGACCCCCACCAAACCAAAACCCAAACATTAAATTATCTAGGAAAAATAATAACAATTCAATAAAGGTATATAATAGTGTGTCAGGAATTGATAGCCTTGAACACCAGAAACGTCTGAAAAAGATTTTGTAAGAGCAGCAAATGAGCTGTGAATTTACAACAGAAAAGTTTGATGCAGTTTTGTTATTCATTAGCAGGTGTATCATATAATAGGTTAAAAAACGCTCTTTCCCTTCGCACCCCACCAAACACATAAGCAAAGATCTCTACTCGCCTTTCCCTGTGTGGACAGAGCAAATGCAGAACTCCACTTGTTCTCACCGAGAACTCTTCAGATTAATACACTCACTTGTTTCTTCTCTATTTTCTTGGAGCCATACATTAGATGTTAAATGGCATTTTTATGTTTCTGTTTAAAACACTCATTTTCATTTTATGCTTAACAGAAAGGAAAAAAAAATCAGATAATTATTTTAATGTTTTGCTTCCTATTAAACCTTTTTCTTTAATGCAGAGTACATAAAAATGGATAAGGTTGCACTTTGTTCATGTTTTGTGATTTTTCTGTCTGTTTTCCTTGTCTTTACTATTTCTAGGTTCTTAAATTTCTTCAGTATCAGAAAAATGATACAGTAGCAAAAACAATCTAAAATATAGTGTCTTGATATATTTAATTGTTCAAAACCTCTTCTGTGTCCAGAAAGTAGTGTATAAAAATACTATGTGTCTTTATATTTGCCCTTTTAAAATTGGAGAAAAATGAGAAATTTATAAATTATTAAAATGTAAAAGACAGAAAAAAAAAAAAAAGAGGAAAAGTAAAATATAGCTTCAAACCAAACATAACATTTGGGAAACTAGGGGAAAAAATATGACATCCTTGCTGTTTTAGCTAAAAAGTAGATATTATTTTTTTAAAAATAAGATTTAATAAAATAACATAGAATTATATTTTGCAAATATTTATTTTCAGTAAATCTGTTTTTCAGTATGAAAAGATAGTGTCAACCAATTTGAACTCAATGCATTCATCAATAATTTTTTTTAAAACCATAAAAAAAAGACAGGAAATATATCTGTCTTTTCAAAGACACAGTAATGATGTTAAAATATGTAGGGTGCAGATGTTCCGTCTGTATGACTCTTTCAGGGAAAAAAAAAAAATTCAGAAGAAAATATTTTTGCTTGCATTAAATTCCATGGAAGTGGGTAAACAGAATATTTCTGATGAGTTCAGTGAGAGCTGGACCAGGACCTCTTTTGTGAGGATTTAGTTTTATTTTTCCTTTTACCTTCATGTCAGTAAACTTCCACTACTATCATACTAATTCATCATCATTAGTCAGAGAACTATTCTAATCATAGCATTATACACTGAGGGTAAAATTTAACTCTAAAATTTTGTGATGTTATTAATGCTACTGGATCTACTGTGGTAAAGATCTCTAAACTGAAAACCTGAGTGGAAAATAAAATTTTAGTTGTAATTTATTTTTATAGCACTTGCACATCAGCAACCTGATGCAAATATTTATTTCAGCAGCTAACACTGATTACTGTTATTTCATTCATATGTATTTGTCTGATCACTTGGCTGTTGAGCTGCTGTCTGTCCATTCATAAATAACAGCAAATAAAGAGACTCTGAAAACATTGTGATGCAACAAAGTCAACTGATTTTTAAAAATATTAAGTTCTTGCATTTATTCACAGATATATGGATTTGCTTGACTACCCTGCTTGTAAAACTGGCTGTTGTGATGCACAAAGAAACCACAATGAGAGGAGCATGCCCATCATGTAATGAGCATGGCATTTTCCTTCTGTAAGCATAACTACATCGCCTTTATATATTTCTGCTCACATGTATTCATGTACCAAAGTAGTAAAATGAACAGACAATTTTGCATGCTGAGATATAATAATGCTGTTCTTCGTAACATTTTTATTTTCCGTGAAGTACAAAGGACCTTGTCAGAAATTTCAGTTTGTAATTTTGGTTTCTGTTTTGTTTTTTTGTTTTTCTTTCCCAGTTTAAAAAAAAAAAAAAAAAGTAAAGTAAAAAGGAAAATTAATCTCTACTTTTCTGAAAACAAATTCAGCTTGCAAATATAATTTGTTATTTGTGGTTTTCTGATGTATAATAGAAAATAAATGAGGAAAGCTAAACAAGTAATTTATGTTTCTCTGGAAAATTTCCTGGACAGTCTTGCTATGTTTTTCAACATATATAAC
The DNA here is from genome assembly GCF_028858705.1 of Grus americana. Taxonomy (NCBI): domain Eukaryota; kingdom Metazoa; phylum Chordata; class Aves; order Gruiformes; family Gruidae; genus Grus; species Grus americana. The sequence continues at coordinate 7,483,073 of NC_072891.1, read as the reverse complement.
ATTACAAAGTAACCTTATAATTACAATTGAATGGATAACTGTATATTAAAAGGTTAAATTCTGGGTTTATGCTGATTTTAAAATTTTATAAGCCTGTTTTAGCCTGTTTTTTTCTTAGGTTAATGAATTTCCTGTTTCTTATATTTGTCCATGAAACTTTCAGAAATTAATCTTTTATCTAGTTTGGGGGAAAAAAATTGAGAAAATTTCATCTTTTCCCCAAGCTTCCCACATAACTCTGGAAAAAAAAAAAAAATAATGTAATTAAACATATAATATTGACTATGCAATAATGCATTTGACTAGACTTACACAGGGAACATTCATTTTATTTTTTACTTTTCTAGTGCTTGAATTGTAATCTTGATATGATTTTACAGAAAGATTATTGAGAATTTCAAAGTTGAATTACAAGTCATAGAAGAAGTACAAATAAGAATTTTTTTTTTTTAAAAAAAAGCCTTTATTCTGTTATACAGAATACTAAATCCCTGTATTCTCCATATACTGTGTAACTAAAAAATGTTCCCCCAAAAAATTTTGGTTTCAAAGTCATCTGAAATGTACCAGCTCCAAAGAGAAACATGAAACCTACATGCATGTACAATAAAAATGCGTTTATAACAAAAACCCCACAATGTTACAGAGCAAAAATCATCTTTCATCCACGAGAAAGTCAGAACTGGACAGTCATCCAAAAATATCTTCACAGAAAATGTGGCACGTTTTGTATATTTGAAGAATGCGTGAACTCTCGTCCGGAGCTATGCAGGACGAAACGCTGGTGCAGAGGGATCAGAATTGCAGGGCAGTGAATGGGCGCTGGGACGTGGGTAAAAGCTCTTTGCCAGGGACAGGTTAACAACTCATGAATCGACAGCAGTCCTAGAGCAAAGCCAAAAAAAGCTGAACGTCGGGAGCTCTGAGAAAGTATGGCTCATTCAAACTTTCCTCCTCGTGTTCACTCTGGAGGGCCAATAAGCCAAAGTTCACATCCACATTTGAATTTTCCTCTTGCATTTCTGGCTGAGTTGCACTGAATAAAATTAAGTGCTTCCCAACAAATAAAAATCCCTCTGTTTCCACTGGGAAGGAGCTGTCGAGATACAGCCACTGAGATATTCAAATTTACTGAATGCTGACTCTGTAAGCCCCTGTTTAGTTGATAACACGACCGTGCAACAGTTAACTTCTGCACAAATCACACGTGCAGACTGTGGGTTTAGTTGTCAGTTGTGCCGCTGCAAACCTGCCCAGTTTTATCTTGGAGGTATAAGCATCTCAGAAAGTTTTATTCCTCTAACAGCAGATCTTTAATTAAATAGAATATTGTAAAATAAATAAATGCATCTGTAAACACGCTGGAGGGCAGAAGGACATGTTTTTATTTATATGATTTTAATAAAAGATATGTTTCTAGTTAAATCCCTGTGTGAGTAATCTAATATATAAAATGCAGTGCAAGAAAGTGATGTCTGTATGCTACAGCTTTAACCAACTTCGCATTTTCATTTCAAAATTATTATTGCCTCCTTTTCTCCTTCTTCTTCTTCTTCTTCTTGCCCCTTCCCCCTTTTTCTTAAATCCTTTTGGGCAGAACTTAATAAGCACGAGCTTCGCCTTCCTGGATCAGAAACAGGATTAGTCTGACAAGAGTCAAAACAGGCCACGCAGAGAAAGGTACGAAAAAACCCCTTTGCGGACAAAGCTGAGTGGGGTTTGTTCCATAGATGTTCTCTCTCTATTGTCTTTAAGATAGACATTGTTCTGACTTGAAAAAATACTCTTTAATAACCTTCCTACTAATTTCTGTCACAGACTTTTAATATTTTTGTGACAGTCCTTTAAAAACACTCTCTAGAGGATATGTTAGACATTTAAGTATCTAATAACTTGAAAAACTGTGCCTAAATCCTTGCTCCCATGACAATGAATCCCACTGTCTTTTTGTACCATGCGTGCAAAAGTGTTTTTCTTCATCAGTCTGGTTGTAGGTAGCTCTGTTTCATTTAATGTCTCCATGGTCTCGATTGCTGTCTGGAGTAACACCCGTCTACCTATTTCTGGCTTTTTCTGTGAAATGATTCTGCCGTACACCATATTAGAATTTCACCTATGAAAAGCAGCATAAGAAACAAGTGGAGCTGATTAAAACCTCATATTTATGCTCAGCCCAAGGGACCAGGCACAGCATTTTAATTTTTCCTCTAAACTTCCCAGCGCAAAGTCTTGCAGAGAGATACAGAGCTGGTGGTACAGGGCTCTGGTGCGGGAACCACACAGTCCTATACGAGTTAAGACAAACTGAGTGCGCACTTCAGGATTCAGCTGGTTCTCCTATGATGCTTCAGGTGTGCAGATGTACCTCACACCAGAGTAGTGCCAGGGCTGTTCCACTCAATATGTTATTGTGTCTGGCTTTGAGGAATTCACAATACACTGAGATGGCTGATTCTTTCTCCCATTAAACACAAGGGGGAAAAAGCATTTATTTTCCTGTTGTTGCAAATATATCTTTTTTTTTTTTCCTTTCTTTAAGCATTGAAAACTTTTTATGGAGATTGAAATTACCCTTGGTTTCACTTACAAGACACAGTTTAGACTTATTTTTCCTGCTGTGAAAAGAAAGGGTTATAATACTTCACAATCTTAACTGCAGCAGGAATGCCTAGCTTCCCTCTGCAATACCAAGCAGACCTTTCCCTAGGATCACATGCTATTTAAAGTGTTTCATTTTCTCCTGGTACAAGCAGAAGCCTCATCAAAACTGTGAATTTCAGATAAGCTTTTATCAGACTTTTGCTGTAACCATCTCAGAAATGAGCTGTCATCAGCAAATTTAATCTGTCTCTGGCTGCTTTAATTGTTAGCATCATTTCTGCCAAATCCTTCACAGTCCTCATAGCATGGAAAGTTTCTTTAAGACTTTTAATTCAGTCAGCAGAGATTGCACACAGTATTTATTTTTTTTTTCATATTTATGACTTTCACATTTAAAAAGGTGGAGGACCTTGATTGAACAGCTGAATTATGGAAATGCAACTGCATCACTAGTGTTAAATACTGAGTCTGAAATGTGCACCTGAGAGGGTTTTGGGAGAACCCTGCCAGCAAGAACAAAGTTCTGGAAGATATTTTACTTTATTTGGAGTGAGAATAAATAGAAGCAGATTTTCTTTAATGCTGTGTGTCACGGAATTTTATTGGTGTCTACAAATAATTGCAAAGGGTCCCCAATCTTAGGCATGCTGAAGGACAAAAAAAAAGATGGCTTTATGCTTAAAGTTGTTGCATGAAGCCTCAGAAAAACCGGATTGAGTCTCTCACTTTGCCACAGGCTTTCTGTGTAACCTTGGGCAATTTTCTTCGGCGTGGATTCTCAAAGGATTTGACAATATAACAGTCTTTGGAGTCTGTAGGAATGAGGTGCCCAAGTGCTTGTGCATAGCTGAACCCAAGTGCCTGGTCCTATCCATGAGCACTAATTACTACTGAATTTTATCTGCCAGTTGGTTGCCTATGCGGCAAGCACTGTGAGATGTTCCTCAGAGGCAGTTTCAAATCTGACACTCCCGACTGGGGATTGTTTAGGTATCATCCGAAATTCTTTCACTGTTAAGCTCTTCTTACAAACCATTTATCAATATGCTAAACAGCATACATACTACCTAAACCAAAAGGGGTTTCTCTTCCTTTTCTCCAGTAAGTACTGTGACAGTGAGCTCATAAATTCGGAGCTAACTGGGTGATGTGTACTGCACAACTAGGTAAACAAAGTATGCCTATATATATATGTGTATATATACATATCAGTGAGAGACTGTGATTACAGCTGTGGACATTCCTGATGTAACACACTTTTTTCTGGTTAACTTAGGCATCGGTTAACTCAGGCATTCATAGCACATAAGAAGTTGCTTCATTATAATAGCAATTACAAAACCTTCCTAGGCAGTCTGTCCCAAACACAGTTAAGCATGGGAATAAGACCTCTTGAATTGCTATCCCTGGATAGTTTTAAAGTTAAACAAGTATCTCTCAAAAACGTAAAACATAAAATCTTTGACTGAGAAAGAAATGGCAAAGTTATATCAGTATTAGTAAAACTGTGATTCATGGACAGCAGTAGTTCATTAGGCACCAATAAACAGTCCTAGCTGATGACTATAGTCAGCACGTGGCGGGAAACTATAAAACAATAGAATTAAATTTATCTAATTCCAAAGAATGAATTCGCTGAGTTTGGCCTCTTTCTCTTTATTATTTCAAATGGTTGGCATTTGTATTTCTTTATTTTTGTGAAACTTGTTTTCCTATATGAGGATCTTGCAGAGTCCACAGTAATTTGTTTTTACTTTGAATGTGTGCTTGTTCATTTGCTTGTTTGCTTTGGATAATTGCATCCCTCCTGCCATATCATTCCCTTTTGTAAACTATGGGAGTTACTAATACAGCATGATTTGCAAATTCAGATTATTCTAAATGAATATGCAATTTGAAATTCACTTTGTGCAATTTCAAGCATCCAAGTTTATAATATGCTTTTGCATTCATGCCAATGAAGATCAAATCTGAATGCTCAAAAAAGTGAAGCCAAAAGGATATTTCTTCAATTCTTCCATCTGATCGGAGCCTTTTATTTTGATCCTCCATGAGACCTGTGTCTGATCTTGCCCCAAGTTTTACGTCTCTAACAAGATTCCTCTTGTTGACAACTAAGCTCAAGAATTCTAAGAATTCAAAGATAGAATTCAGAATTTTCTATTCTGACCCATTTAAAAATGTAAAAATTCAAGGCAAAAATGAACAAAATGAAAATTAGTATTACATCTACATATTTTTGTTCTCCCAGAACATATGTAACTTCATATTTGCTATGAAAGTCAAAAGGAACTTTTTCTTCAAATCCAGGAGATGAATGGAATGTCCTAAGCACCACTGATGAAATCAGCCATCATTTCTGTCCTAACAGGAAATTATTCCTATTCCTTAAAAGTAGTTCATGCCTTCTCCTCTCCACTGTATGAAGGAAGATGTTAGGATATCTAGGCTGTAGTGGAATCTTTCGTGATCCCTGCTAGGCAGTAAATATGTAGCATGCAGCCTATCAAATGCATGAGTTGATATGTTATGAATTCAGTCACAAGATGCCTCTTTGATCAGAACATACAAATATTAAGACATACAATTTAAGCAACTGAAATACTTTATGTGTGGTTGAAAAGACAGAATAAATTCCACTGCAAAATTTCTTGAAAGCAGAAAAGTATCGACTCTTATAAAGTCCCAAAGGAAGTCATGTCCATGAGTGGTTTTAGTAAATCATGAAAAATCCCCAGAGGGACTTCCTAGGGAGTCATTAACATGATGATGGTACATTTTTCTCACGTACAAGAACGGAGCCAACAGGGATTCTTAATATCACAACAATCTTTTATTGGTATCTCTATATTAAAATATTTTGAGTGGAAACCTACTGACTGTACCTAAACTCTCTCATTCAATACCAAAGTCGGTAGGAGTCTCTTCATGACTTCTTCGGGCTGTTGCTCAGAATCACAATGCTGCATCACATACACTCTCATCCCTCTGCTATTCTTTCCAACTCACCTGCCCATTTCTCTAGGCAACAGGGAATACTGGTAATGCTTTTGTGGCATTCCTTACGTATTTGCATCAAATTCTACACAGTCACATCTGGAAAGTCTGGGGCTCGCTCTGTCTCCTAGAAGAAAAAATAAAGGATGAGCCTAAAAAGAGCCAAACAGAGTGAAAGATACATGTTCAAGACAGAAAAATATAACTGGATGGAGACCGAACTAAAATGACCTGTGGCATAACACTGGTTATGCCTCCAGGTCCTGATTTCCCAAACCATCCAGACTGGGAAGCTAGCCAGGCCCACCATGATTTCAGTCCTGCTGGATTGCCTGTTTTCCTTCTGTGAAAATCAGCGCACAGAAGGGGAGGAAGAGAGTGAAAGCACTGGTACAAATTCAGGTCTTGTTCCAACCGAGAGGCAAACCACAGCCAAGTTGTACGTCCTTACCCAGAGCCCAGAAGTGTTCCCAGGCTACCTTGTAGAAACAGAGCCTGTTTATACCAAACGTACTGTCCATATGAGAACACCTAATATCACTGACAACAATTGTCCTTGTAAACCATTTACATAAAGAGCTACAACGTACTGATGCACACTGCAAAATTAAGGCCAGTGGGGTATATTGTAATTTCTGGAATAATGCTGACTAGGGCTGGTGTTGATTCTGTTCCAAGTCCAGGAGCACATCTTTCTGTAGACAAAACAGAAAACATCTAATCTTCATTTAAAGACCTTCACTGAATGATAATCCACCAGAACCTTCAGGTGCTCTGTTGATTAATTAGCCTCATTGTGTGCTTTTAGATCCTATTTCTTATGCGAATTGGTTTCAAAAAGTGAAGTTACACTAACTAGAGAGCAGAGGACTGACCAGCATGAAACATGTTTTCACTTTCTCAACACCATTCCCTTTTACAGTGCAGGATAGAAGCCCCCAGGCCCTCCTCAACTCAAAAGGAGACCCAGATGTCTTGCACCTCATGCATGGGCAGATCATCAGATGCAATATTGACATTTAAATACTGGATTACCACTTCTCTTCTTTATGAAGACATTTATCTTCTAGCTTCTAAGATAACAATACAAACAACGAAGCAGTAAAGGAAATAAAAGCTAATAAAAGCAATTATTTGATGGTGTCATTTTTAAATAACATCTTAATCTAAGGATTTCATCTTTCTACTTTTATAAACCTGTTGCTGCATATAACTTATTTCACCATAACAGCCAATCAGTCCTCGGTGACTTAATTCTATTTTTTTTTTTTTTTGAGTCTCATCTTCCTGGTTTGGTTTTTTGTTGTGTTTTTGTTTTGTTTTTTTTTCTCTAGACAATGCAACTCAAAAGTTTTCATGCGTCTCCTTGACAGATACAAACATTATTCCCATTGTGTCCTTACTGAATGAAAAATTTGAAGTGCAGAGCTGGCATTGGAAGATTGACTGGATTCTAAATGAACTTTCTAATACCAAATGTAAAACTAGAGGGAACAGAGCACCAGTAATGAAGTGAAATACAAGGTTAAGTATTGGAAACTAATTAGTGAGTTCATCAGCAACAACTCTTTGATGGTCTGAACTGCTTCCAGAAAGATAAGGATACATTGTTTGAGGAAACAATTAAATCCCATCCCATACTTGCATAGAATTATTTCATATTCACATGCAAATCCAAAGACATGTATACACTCAAAATACTAATGTTGTATATAGGCATAGACTGTTCTCTTCTTGTTTACACCACTATAAATCAGAGGTAAATTAACAAGACGTCTACAATATTAAACTGCTATAATACTAAGAAAATTCAGACCATTTATCTCTGTCTGTCATCATCCTTATTATAGAATCATAGAATCATAGAATGGTTTGAGTTGGAAGCGACCTTAAAGGTCATCTCATTACACCATCACCACCATGGGCAGGGACACCCTCCACCAGACCAGGCTGCCCAAAGCCCCATCCAACCTGGTCTTGAACACTTCCACAACTTCTCTGGACAGCCTGTTCCAGTGCCTCACCACCCTTGCGGTGAAGAATTTTTTCCTTATATCAAATATAAATCAAGCCTCCTTCAGCTTAAAGCCATTACCCCTTGTCCTGTCACTACATGCCCCTGTAAACAGTCCCTCTCCAGCTTTCCTGTAGCCCCCTTACGTACTGGAAGGTTGCTATAAGGTCTCCCCAGAGCCTTCGTTTCACCAACTCCCTGAACAACGCCAACTCCCAAAGCCTGTCTTCATATTAGAGGTGGTCCAGCCCTCTGATCAGCTTCGTAGCCCTCCTCTGGACTTGCTCCAGCAGCTCCATGTCCTTCTTATGTTGTGGAACCCAGAGCTGGACTCAGTACTCCAGGTGGGGTCTCATGAGAGTGGAGCAGAGGGGCAGAATCACCTCCCTCGACCTGCTGGTCACACCTCTTTTGATGCAGCCCAGGACACGGTTGGCTTTCTGGGCTGCAAGCGCACACTGCCAGCTCATGTGGAGCTTCTCATCAATCAATACCCCCAAGTCCTTCTTCTCAGAGCTGCTCTCAATCCATTCTCCACCCAGTCTGTAGCTGTGCTTGGGATTGCGCCAACCCACGTGCAGGACCTTGGACTTGGCCTTGTTGAACTTCATGCGGTTCTCACAGGCCCACCTCTCCAGCCTGTCAAGGTCCCTCTGGATGGCATCCCTTTCCTCCAGCATGTCAACCACGCCACACAGCTTGGTATTGTTGGCAAACTTCCTGAGGGTGCACTTGATCCCACTGTCCATGTCACCAACAAAGATGTTAAACAACACCGGTCCCAATACTGACCTCTGAGGAATGCCACTCATCACTGATCCCCACTTGGACATTGAGCCATTGACCACAACTCTTTGAGTGCCACCATCCAGCCAATTCCTTATCCATTGAGAGGTTCATCCATTGAATCCATGTCTCTCCAATTTAGACACAAGGATGTCGTGTGGGACAGTGTCGAATGCTGTGCACAAGTCCAGTTAGATGACATCAGTTGCTCTTCCCTTATTCACTTACGCTTTAACCCCATCATAGAAGGCCATCAAATTTTCAGGCACAATTTGCCCTTAGTGAAGCCACGTGGGCTGTCACAAATCACCTTGTTTTCCATGTGCCTGAGCATGGTTTCCAGGAGGATCTGCTCCATGATCTTGCCATGCACAGAGGAGAGACTGCCAGGCCTGTAGTTCCCTAGGTCTTCCTTTTCTTCCTTTTTAAAAATGAGGGCTGTTTCCCCTTTTCCAGTTGGTGGGAACTTCGCTGGACTGCTACGACTTCTCAAATATGATGGAGATTGACTTAGAAACTTCATCCGCCCATTCCTCAGGACTCACAGATGCATCTCATCAGGTCCCATGGACTTGTGCACCTTCAGGTTCCTTAGATGGTCTCGAACCTGATCTTCTCCTATAGTGGGCAGTTCTTCATTCTCCCAGTCTCTGCCTTTGCCTTCTGTGACTTGGGTGGTGTGGCAAGAGCACTTGCTAGTGAAGGCCGAGGCAAAAAAGTCATTGAGTACCTCAGCCTTCTCTGCTTCCCAGGTAACCAGGTCTCCTGTATCATTGCAGAGAGGGCCCACATTTTCCCTAGTCTTTTCACCACTGACGTGCCTATAGAAGCTTTTCTTGCTGCCCTTGATACCCCTGGCCAGATTTAATTCTACCAGGACTTTGGCTTTCCTAACCTAATCCCTGGCTGCTCGGACAATTTCTCTGTATTCCTCCCAGGCTGCCTGCCCTTGCTTCCACCCTCTGTAGGCTTCCTTCTTGTGTTTGAGTTTGTCCAGGGATCCTTGTTCATCCATACACACCTCCTGGAGTTTTTGCCTGACTTCCTCTTTGTTCCTGAGCTTGGAGGAGGTGATCCTTGGATACTAACCAGCTTTCTTGGACTCCTCGTCCCTCCAGGGCTTTGTCCCATGGTACTCCACCAAGCAGATCCCTGAAGAGGCCAAAGCCTGTTCTCCTGAAGTCCAGGGTAGTGAGCTTGCTGTGTGCCCTCCTCGCTGCCCTGAGGATCTTGAACTCCACTATTTCATGCTCAGTGCAGCCAAGGCTGCCCTTGCCCTTCATATTTCCCATCAGCCCTTCCTTGCTGGTGAGAACAAGGTCCAGCATGGTACTTCTGCTCGTTGGCTCATCTATCACTTGGGTGGCTCCTCTATCACTTATTACTGTTTCTTATTATCAGCAGTAACTTATTTGCTATGTACAGATTCTCATTGTTTTGGATATTGCATGAACACATAACGAGACTCAGAATCTTTTACTAGAGTAATTCAGTCACCCATAGAAGCAGGTGGACAGTCAGACTATTCATCATCTTTCTATCTATCCAGATTCACTTTCATTCTATATCAGTGTGAGTCCACTGTAGTTTCCAATAGTTTCCACAATAAGCTCCATTCCTGTTGTGCTCCTTTGTGGCAATGACAGGAATCCAAATCCAAATTCTCCATGGGGGATTCTTCATCTGTTCAGGAATGAGTAGCTGATATAAAGCAAGTAGGACCAGGTCCCTTCTTCCCCTCTCCAGCTAAACTTGTTGGCTCAACCTACTTATTAAGGAAGCAGGCTGACATTAAGAAATATAGTTGATTTTCTGGAGATCAGTGCATGTTAGAGTTGCTTCCAGGCTGTTCTACCCTTCATCTTTATCTGGGACCCCATTAAGGATAAGACTGAGGTGTTGAATTGGAGATTGGAGCAGCCAGAATCCCTGCCATCATGATGATCCTTGGCATACAGGGACAGATATCCCAGCAGGAGTTACTGCTGCCTCAGGCTAATGCTAATAGTGCTGACTATGTGCCTGCGGCAGCACAGGCTCCTGCAGAGCCCCTGCCACAGCTGTCACAGCACAGCCTCAGCTGCCAGCCGCCAGGCTCCTGTGCTGACTGAAGTCACTGGGAATTTACTCCCCAGCTGATTTTCCTCTCTTGATTTAGGAGGAAGCACAGATTCATTGAAGTCACTTTCTCTTGCAACCTGCTATTCTACACCACTTTGCATTTCTGCATTTTCTCCCCAGAATGGAACCAATGTTTCACTGACTTACCTCTCCGGTGCCACTCAGATAGCATAGGCTGGGACGTGAGCATAAAATGGTCTCAAATTCTTCCTTTCAGGGAATAATGGGCTGTAGAAAAGGGTTTATTGTTCCTGGGATAATGCTATGTGATGACTAAATTTGGTGAGGAAATGGCCATCCAAGCATTACTGTAATAATGCAGTAGCTCATTTATTTATCCTTTGATGAGGTTCCAAAGAGCCTAATCAAGTTAGAGTCTCTTTATTGTTACTTTTCCTAGGCACAGTTTTGACAACTTATTTGATGTTTAAAGCTGAATGTTTTTAACTATTATTTTAGGTTTTATTTTGTATTTTTTGACTCAGTGAAAAATGAGACTGACTATAGCCACATGATTCTGATCTGCTTTCATACTGAAAAAATTGTGCAGTTTTCTTGCACTCTCTTCACACTTAAGTAATCAAGATGGGAGATTGTATGTGGGGGTAGGATTGGGATTTATATAAGGTGTAGTGGATTCAAGAGTCTAAGTAACTTGAGAAGTTCACGGCCAAAGTTCCCTATATACTCAGTATGAAGAAGCATGCACCAGCAGGGGAGGATTACAACTTTAGGTATTAAATTTCTAAAGCAGCAAATAATGCTCCATAATACATTCTTCCGGGAATCAGAATTAGAGTCCCAGACTCCGGGAATCAGAAGAAAATGGTACTGCGCAAACAAATAAGATTTGAGGTCAATTTCTGAAGGAGCAGTGATGTTCTACATGGCTTTGTCCTTTCCAGAGATCGGTTGAAGACAGCCCAACATAAGTCACAGGAATTTACTCATCGCACTGGCTGGTAATAAAATCACTAATACTAGAAGAAGTTCCTGAACAAATATGTCTCCGAATTGCAAAGATACCTCTGAATCAGTGCCCACAGGGCACATCTTCCCTGTCGGACAGTGTTGCAGTGCACTGTTTTATGTGTTTTTTGTGAAAAGCTCAAGGGTAACTTTACTTCCTTTCATATATTGGAAACAATACTTTTTCCATGATTACATGTACCAGTAAAGTCAATACAATTCAGGTCCAGTTTCCTGAATTTCTCTATTAGGCCTTGAGATGATTCCAGACAAGCAGCCTCTCAGACCACCTTAGGTGCCAAAACTTTCTAACATATTTCAGTGCACTGATCAATAGGGTTCTTTTTCCTTTCCCAGCCACACAAGCTGCACAAGGTGAAAAAAATGCCACTGAATTAATATTTATTTTGCAACATAAAAGAGCCCAGCACTATCTACAAATGTTCTAATTAATTGGGATTAATTTCATGTGCAAAGTTTGGCTCTGAAGGTGTTGATGGAGTAATACATCAAAGAGGCTTCACCTCTGTAAAAAATCAATGCTAAAGTAACCTTGATTACTGTCTCTGTTCATGTCACACATAACACTAATCAGTCATGGTTTGCACTGAACACTATTATGAACAAATATTATTTGTTCTCTTATTGGCATTTTTGAGACCCTGGGATAATATTCGCTGCAGCTTTCTAAGAGGAGGCTTTCACCTTAGGGAAATTGTACAGGTTGCTCAGGAGCACATGGTCTGAGAGAAAAATTGAATGAATCTGAAAATCGAAAATAAGGAGACATACACTGCCATGGAACAAGGAGACCCTTTCCTTGCTTTCCTCTCTTCCTTCTCTCTCTGCCTCCTTCCCTGCCTCTGTTCTTCCTTTTCATCTTTGATCTCTTTCTCTTCTCTCTCTCTTTTCTTTTCTTGCCCTTCACCTTTTCTTTCCCTCTTTTCTCGCTTTCTCACCCCCAACTCAGAACTAGAAAGTACATTTGAAACAGTGGCAGATTTCTGCAGGGAATGCTTTGCAATACAAGAAGGGGATCTCTAGAGATGCTGGGTCTGAAATACCTGACCTGTGAGGTATCTAAGCCTAATACAACCAAACAAAACCTCAGAGTGAAAGCACCTTTAATAAGGCTCACTATCGATTTTTGTGATTGCTACTTTTATTCTTCAGAGCAAGCAAACATCTGCCACCCAGCTCCTGCCCTCCTGTCTCCTCCTTTTTGATTATTCTTAATACTTTTCAGGCCCTTCGGAGTCCCTGCCCTCACCCCTCAAGATCCTGTAACTGATTCAATCCCATTTATTTCAGTGTGGTAAGTTCATGCCACTTCAAGCACACCCTGAAAACAATTTCCGTATTTATATTGGCTTCAGGGCATCTTGGATCAAGCTTTCAAGTACTACCATGAATGGATCTACATCTTACCTGGGCTCTCCATGAGGTGCCTCTTGACTGAGGCTGTATTTTAGTGACACTTCTCCCTCCCTGGTCCTTCTTGTCTTGGCAGGCAGCCTGACTGGACAATAGGACTGAATCCACATGATGGTACAAGCACTCTTTCTTTGTCCCACAGTCCTCTTCTGGTTGTGCACACTGAAAAGCGGTGTGGCTTCATCCATTACTTACCCTCCTCCTTGCAAAAAACTGGGCAGGGAGGGGGACAGTGCACAATCAGGTGTCCTCCCAGCACAGGTTCAAGCTTAAATAAAGTGCCTATGTGAAGAGCGGGATTCCAAAACAAATCTGTTGTTATATAGGGAAATCCTCAGTGGATCAAAGTTATAACTAAGTTATTCCACCTCTACTCACATCCCATCTATTTTCCCCCCCCTCATATTCTCTGCACACATTCCCCCCAGGGATAAAACCCAGTTTATGCATTTTTGTCATGAGAACAAATGACAGAGGAGAGAAGTTTGCAATGGCTTCTTATATTTTTCTAGTTTAGATAGAATAAATTAACTCAAGACAGAAAAATATCTTAAGATGCTTCTGTCACAGAAACAGTCAAGCATGACTTATAGATTTCAGCTGATGGAAAATATGTTAAAAAATTCATCCCGATTTTTAGATACAGTCTGAATAGCAAGTGTTTATTTACCAGTTGGAAAACGGGGCTTTATATCTGCTATACTGGTTCTGCTTAGTATAGCAGATGGTACCCCTATCGTGCAACACTGTTTTCAAAGCCACATTGAGACAACCTCCTTATTTCAATCCATGCTGCATCTGTCCCTAACTAGGATGAATTAACCACAAACATGCAAAGAATGAAAACAAATCTTATACCAAAATTGAGTAGATACGAAAAACATACACACTCAAAATGTGCCAGATTCCTTTATTTAGAATAAAGGATGGAATTTCAATCTCTTATTTTGCCAAGTGCTCTTTCTTGGTGAGGAGGAAAGGGTTGGTTTTCACATTTAATTTTCAGTTGTGAAGTATGGCCATTTCCCTTGCCTTTGTCAAAACACTAAACAGCAGTGGGGACAAAACAAGGGGATGGTAAAGGTAGGGGAAATAAAGTGCTTGTTGATGTTCTCAGGATCCAAGGCAACTGGTCAGTCACGGATGGATGCTTTAGGCTGGCAGCCTGGCCACAGCAGATGTTGCTGTGGACCCTGGCTCACTTCCCAGGCCTGGGATGTCATCTGGCTTATCTAGTCAGGCCCCTTTTCTTTACCAGTCTTTTTAAGACTGGGCAGAGCTAGACAGGCTGTCTCCTCTCATCATGCTGATAACCGTGCACTACAGTAGATCTCAGAGTCAGGTGAAAAGCAAAGAAAAGAACAAACATGCACACAAAAAAGGAGCAAAAGGTTTGGGAAGGAATCAGAAAAGAAGGAAAGAAACAATTCAGTTCTTTGTTGATTCAGTGGTAAATATCCATACCATGTCACTGAACTTACTGCTTTTATGAAGATGTGATGATGCATGAGGTTAAGAGTGACCTGAAAAAAAATAGAAATTTTATTTTGGCCTACTCATGGGAATTTTCCATATTCCTTTTATGCATACATTTTCACAAAGATGTCAATGAATAGACAAGCTCTCCAAATTAAAAACACTACCAGATATATTAATTTTAATTACTTATCTTTTTTGTTTGTGCATTGTCTGTTTGTTCTAGTCTTCCAGTTCTGCATTTTTGTCAAACTCTCCCTCCCCCCCTTTTGTTGAGATAAGAGAATTTACTGCTTTTTACACTAATGCCTCTTTTCTGACAGATAAGATTACTTTAGGGGAGACCTGTTGAACCACCAGTGTTACAACACCTTCTTGGTTGTGTCAGTGCCTCACTGATCCCTTGATTGCTTTGGGATCAATTAAAATTGTTTTGTTTCTTTTCTCTGGGCAGGTAAAGCAGTAAGGACTTGGAGACAGCACCCAAAATAAAGCTCCACACTTAAAGGCTGATTTCTGTGATATACAATTTTATTCTCAACTCCCCACAAATGTTTTCCAGCTGAACAAGATTTGAAAAGAAACAATCTATAGTGAGAGGGAAAAAGTGCAATTTGGAAGACTCCTTCATTCCAATTTCTTAGAAGTTTTCTCATTTTTCAAGCATTCTAAAAGTGGTAAAAGTTCACTTGTGGTCTGACTTATTGCCATAAAAATGGAAAAAGTTAACTGTATGCAAGGTGACATAGTAACAGACCTGATCCTGCACAGGCTTCTTGAAATGCAAAACTGCCTTCAAATGCCAACAGGGACCAAACATTAAACCTTCAACCTATTCCTTGGTTAGAAAAGAATAAATCATTTTTGCCTTGCAGGTAAGTGTATGTTCCTTTTTGTCTGTGGCTAGGCAGTCTAGCTGCTTTGGGGTTTTGGCTTGCAAAGGTCTGTCTGGGGCAGCATGCAGCCACTAAGTAGACAGCAGCCTTGCAACTTCAAGGTGAGCCCAACTTCTCAACCAGCTTATGGACAGCTGAACCATTAGCTTAAAAATAGGCTGAGCCTCAACAGGAGTCAGAAAATCAAGCTGACAAGACTTAAGGGAGTCAACAAAGATGGACAAAACAAAGGTTCTGGGTTTTTTTCTTGGTTTTTTTAGGGGCTTTGTTTGTTTGTTTGGGTTTTATGGATCTCTGTAGGACGAATTCTGTTTGTTGGCATTTTTCTGCCTTTAAAAGCATATACAAGAAAGAAAAACTGGTAATGGTGTCTGAAATAGCAGTGGGCATGACAACAGCAAAAGTGACAGGGAAATTGACTTGCTGGAGAAGTTTCAGGGCATGTGCTATGTTCAAATAGTTACTTAAATAAATTTAGAATATTTCTTAGAGCTAGAGATGTAAGCAGGCATGAGCATGGCAGGAAAATGAGGCTACAAGTAAAGATGAAAAACAAAAGTCAAAAGTAAAGAGAAGGGCTAATGGCATCTAATTTCAGATGTCTGCAAAGTAGATATCACCATCAGAACCCGTCATTCTACGTTCTTTCCACAAGCAATAAGAAGAAATAGGCACTTTGAGCATAATTCACCAGACTTCTGTTAAATATCTCTTTTAGGACAAGATGCTTGATGGACTTTAAAAATGCTTGGTTCCTTCCGCAGACTATAACAAGAATTTCAGATGTCTGTCTCAGCTGTGTATGCATACAACAAAAACAGCAGCAGCTGGATGAATCCTGCCAAACTGAAGAATTTGACTGGGAAGCTAAACTCACTGAGTGAGACTAGATTAGTGATTTAGTGCAAAGGAGAGATTCTTTTTGATGTGAATTTGCCTTGCATCTAGACTGGGAGTCCTATGGAACCAAACTCTAGTGCCCACCTGGTGCAGGCAAAATTGTTTCCCTTTCAATGCAACCAAAGTCGAAGTCACAGCAGGACATCTGAAGCTCACCACTTGCAAGGTGGATGGATGCAAGGTCCTCCAAAAGTGAGCTCTACGTGCAGCATGCATGACTGGTGGCTTGCACAGACTTTATTGACAGTAGAAAAACAATGTGGACACACAGTGTCAAGACCATAATAGATCACATCAAGTTACAGCCCTTCCTTCTTCACAACCTACCAGTAATGTTATACCATGTAAGGTAAACTTAACCATAGAAAACCCTGAACAAAAAGATGAGGCAGAGACATATACCTATAGGTAATGTAGTGCGGGGTCAGGGACTATAATCCCTCTGAATTCTTGCACATTTACCCTATGTAACTTTGCATAAAACCCCATTTATTCTCAATGTATTGAATATGCACATGTACAATGTAACTGAAAATCATGAATGGAAGATCTGGATCATCCCAAAAGCATCATTCTCTGTATCAATTTATAATTAACCAGCAGTATGATAAACACATAGATATCATCTATATGTCAAGACTTTGTGGCACTTGCACAATAATTTCAATGATTTCCACAAATGCAAACCTTTGACAAACATGAAGTAGTGTTGATCTCCACATGCACGAGGGACATGATGATGATTTCCAGATGCCCAGCTGGAATTACTGCTCCTGCTTCAACTAGCCTGCCAAACACTTCTCTAATCCTATGCACTTACTGCAAATAATAATAATATAGAAATACCCTTGAAGTCAGCAGTCATAGATTGATTGAATATAAATTAAATGGAAAATAAGCAAAAGCAGGTCTTCAGCTGAGTTACTTTATTTCAAAAGGGAAAACTTTGACAAATTACATGAACAAGCAAGTGAAGTCAATGGAAGCAAAGAGTTCAGGGGCTTGCAGTGTGACAGATTCCTCCAAACTCTTTAAGTCAGCAGTGAAAAGTTATCTGAAACTTGCACATCAAGCAAGTGAGAACAAAACTTTCAGGAACAGTTTCCAAATGTATTTGGATGTATAGCCACCTCGAAAAGGACATTAAGAGTAAGCATAAAGGCTACGAGAAATCGAGGGAAAGAAAAGATTGATCAGCAAATAAAGGTACACCTCAGAGGTCACGAAGTGTAGAAATAATGTAAGAATTGCCAACAGCCAAGCTGAGTTAGGCCTTTCAAAGTATATTAAAACAAATAACAGAAAATCTCTTCAGTCACATAAATAAAAGAGAGAGCAGCAAAAGTAAGAACAGTATCATATGCAGCAAGGTTGGGTAGAGACGAGGTGGTATGTGTCTGGTTCTAAGTATTTTAGCTCATTTTCCAATAAAGGATCATTGAATGGGCAGAAGAGATGATGAAAATGAAAGAATAGAAGTGAAAACAAGGTATTTATATACAAGTGAAAAGCAATCAATACTTTATATAAATAATTAATAAATTAATTAAATTATTAATTACAGGCTTTCTGAATTGTAAATTAACCCCCACCAGGTAAGTATTCTGACTACAGACTAACATTACTGAAGAGTAACAGTTGGTCTCTCATTCTATAATGTATAAGTTATCTGCTCCTCAGTGACAAAATTTAAAAAGCATGAGAAGATATTGCCTAACTTACCCATTCCCCATCTGAAATAGTTCCTTTTTGCCCAGAGAATTAGGAGAGATGATGAGATTTCTACTTGGCAAAAAGGGACTTCAACAGCAGTATTGGTGAGACAGAGCACATGGAGTTCACCTCTGACTAACTTGGGGGAGATAGGGTCTGCCACATCTTTCTGCTCATCCTGGCTCAATCAACAGGTGCTCAGTTAAGCTCAATTTTTATATCATATCACTGGGTTTAAACCTGAGTCCCTGGATTGTGCCTGTGATGCTATTCTGTAAAAGGTGGGGCAATTGCATCTTCTCCTTCTTGTGCTCCTAATTTGTTTTCAGGGCAGGGGTTCTGGCTGTAACAGGCAATGTGTTCCTCAGCTACTCACTATGGAAATTGAGGAAAGAGACTGCAGACTTCTCACTACCTTCAGCCTTTCCCTTTTGGCTAGTTCTGTGTACTCAAAAACTGAGATTCAGTTTTCTCAGTGTTACATGTGTTGATGCCAGTTTGAGGTACTAATTCTCTTCTTGTGTTCTGTGTAGTTAATTAGGTATAGCACACAGCTAGCAAGCAAACAGCAGTCCACTAATATTTAGGTAAATAGACCTTTAGTTAATAATCAGAATCCAGTATCCTCAAGTATCCTAAATTTTATGTTGCCTTGACACGCTCTGTCTCTGACCCAACAAATATGGCTTTCTTTTTGGTATTGTAGCACAGCATGACTGAAAAAAAAAAGAAAAAAAAAAAAAAAAGAACATGGAATCAACTCACCAAGGAGATTAGAGATATAGGCTTGAATTAAGTCAGATGGGGAAAAAAATAAAAGTCATGCCTTAAATTAGGCCTCTCATTTCTTGCATGAATGTTGCAGTAGATAAGAGATAAGGCATCACAGCTGGCCTAAGCCTGCTAGCTTTGTTCAGAGTAAAAAGTTGTAGATCAGAGTCCTCCCGGAATCTTAGCCAGGACAATACTTTGTTTCTGGTGCAAATTAGATATGCAGACTAAAAAAAAAATTAATAAAATAAAATGGTCAAGCACATGCAACTCATACAACTTTTCAAGAACTGTTTGAAGACTGTGGAAACTTCTGATTTTATTTTAGGGGTGGAGGATTGCTTGGCAGACACATCTGAGTAAAAAGTCAGCATAATGTCTTCATTTGGAGATATAACACTATGTGGGACAAGGAGATAAACTGTTGTTTGGGTAATTAAAAAAAGAAAGAAAACCTCTTCTATTATTGAATAAGATATGGAGAATAAAAAAAAAATATTTCAAATTCTTGTTCATAAAAGTACAAGGATCATATGCTTTTAATAATAGATTTCTTGTTTGCAAATCTTTTTGTTTTGTTTTGTTTAGCTTTATAATAAAGCTTACTACCAGTAGGACATTAAAATATATTATGAAAGATTTATACATTCATCAGTTCCATGGCAAAGGTCATTTATATCACTGGGTAAAGACAAAGAGAAATGCTTTTCTTGTGAAACAAGGGTTCTTAATGAGACCACCTACTCCTTTCCTCCCTGCTGAAACCCGTTAGATATATCAATTATTTTTTTTAATAGGAAAACCTGTATAATACTCAAAGAAGGGATATAACCCAAGCATTTTTATATACAGAATCACTATAAGGGTAACTGTGTTTAAAATACTAATCTGTAAGAGAAAGGGGCAACCTTGTTCTGGGTAGGAATTAGTCAGCTGTGTTCTGCAGAATTCAGTAGAGCTCCATCAAGCTTTGTGTTTCTGGAGTTTCAGGGCAGATATGGAAACTGTCTAGGTGTCTAAAATGAGCAGGTTTTGGTGAGACTTTGCAATGTACTCAGATATCTAAATGATGATTTGAATCTATCTGTGCTCTAGTGCTTTGGAAAACCCAAGGAGACACCTCTTCACACTTCTAAGTATCTAAAGACTTTTGTTGCATTTCAACTATGGGGTCTGCTGGACAACAAAGACATGGGCCTGTTAGAATGAGTCCCGAGGAGGGCCATGAAGATGATCAGAGGGCTGAAGCACCTCTCCTGTGAAGACAGGCTGATGGAGTTGGGCTTGTTCAGCCTGGAGAAGAGAAGGCTCTGGGAAGAACTTATAGCAGCCCTCCAGATCTGAAGGAGGCCTACAGGAAAGCTGGAGAGGGACTGTTTACAAGGGCATGGAGTGGTAATGGTTTTAAATTGAGGGTAGTTTTAGATTGGATATAAGGAAGAAACTTTTTATTATGAGGGTTTTCTACTATGAGGGCGGTGAGGCACTGGCACAGGTTGCCCAGAGAAGTTATGCATGCCCCATCCCTGGAAGTGTTCAAGGTCAGATTGGATGGGACTTTGAGCAACCTGGTCTAGTAAAGATGTCCCTGCCCGTGGCAAGGGGGTTGAACTAGATGATCCTTAAAGGTCCCTTCCAACCCAAAAGGTTGGTTAAGGGGTCCTTTTTTATCCTGTCCCCTCCCATAACCATGTTGTCTTTCCTCCTATTATGGATCTAACCAAGTTATGCAGGAAAGTCTGCATGACAAAGATCACAATCTGGTGATCTATTCTTTCTAAGCTTTTGAGTTGTTGGTAGATCATTTCACTGCACTGACTACCTGCTAGCTAGAGAAAAACCATCTTGGATTTACATTGGAAGTGTCAACAAAACTGAGAAAAAGATCTCTGAAGAGAGATACTGGTTTGGGGACCCAATATCATGATATTTGCACCTGCAAATGGTGGCAGATGTGCTTCAACGGAGCTTACATTTATGTGTAAATTATGCCAAAGTGTGATTATGAGGTGGAATCAGGCATGATAAAAATAATTTTTTGAATGTCTTCTTTGGCTTGTTTTGTTTTCGAGAATGGAATAAACGTATAGTCCCTTGGTTGAGAAAAGAACTGACCAGTTTCTAAGCCAGTGTTCATCTGCCAAGGTGAGAAATGCCTGAGGAAACCACCCAAACTCTGCAAACAGAGAGATGCCTGAAAGATGGCTCTACTCTAGAGTGTGCATAGTACACACACAGGATTTACCTGCCTCTTGGAGGCTGCAGTGACATTTGAAGAGTTAACAGCGTACATCTCAGGCTTCAGGCAAATCAGACTTCCATCCCGCTGCAGCATATTGGTCAGACACATGCCCCCTGCCCTCCTGTAAAACTACAGAGACATGACATTTTAACTTGAACAAGCAAGCTGTCCATAGAAAATAACACCATGACAACTGCCTGTTGAAGCTGCCTCCCTGGGTGTGAGATCCGTATCGCCTGAGCATACATCATCACTTAACAAAACAAATGTGCTTCAGAAGCTGGTGGGGTTTTAGCACAACTTTGAAACTGCTTTCTTTGGAGCTCACTATGAACTGCCTGCTGATAGGTGTTATTTAAAATGCTGCTGACATCAAGATAGAAAAGCTATAGTTACTCTTGAAGCCACATATGGGAAAAGAAAAGCATGTGAAAATTCAGTTTAACTATTACCATCTAGGACTTATGTGATTCTCTTGTGCATGAATGTGCTTTTTGTTTGTCTTTGCATTATTGCCTGTAAATAACAGAGATTTCTTTCTTTCTTTTCTAGTTCTTTGCCATCAGCAGGATGCTGTTGACTCCTTCAGAACAATGAAGGGTCTGAACCTGGAAATGTGCACAAGAACCTAACATTAATACTCAGCGGAATATTACGTCTGAAAGCAATAAGAGTATTTATTACTTGATCATGAGTTCTACTGAAATACATTTCCTTCAAAATTATAGTTCATTCCCTGATTATTTTACTCATCAAAGCAATGTTAGATAGAGCTTTGGAATTAACATTTAAATAAACAGAAATAAAGATCTTGCATTGCTGCTTTTGAAAGCGCAGATTTTAGACCAACATTGTGATAGAAAAAAAAATAGAATAGTGTATTATTATGGGCATGAAATTTCTGTTGAGTCTGGCCCTTTAACAGATTTTGTTTGTCCTTTTAACTCACAGTAGATACAGTGTACAGCTTTCATTGTGAAATTAAATTCACAATGTTTCATGCAACATGATTATTCCTTTGCCACCAACTAATTATCTAAAAAACAAAACAGAACAATAAAATATATGAATTATTGCAGAACACTCACGGCAGCTGCTTGCACTTTTGCAAGTTTCATTTTGTTTAAGTCATTTTCATCTCTCAGCATTTTTTAAGTTATTGAGGGTTTTTGTTGTTTTTTTTTTTTTTAGTTTTGCTTTGGTTTAGAGCATTTTTATGTTTGTATATATAAACATAAATAAATATATGTGTGTATGCAAATAGGTATACATACACATATCATATATACAAACTTTTCGTGAGAGATGCAGGAACTGAACATAGAGTAGGGACTGAGTATTTTTTAGAGGAAACCATTCTGTAAAAAATCTATTTTATGATTCTATGATTCTATTTCAATAAGACTATCAAAATTTAATATTCTGGAACAATAACTAATATTGTAGGAAGGAAATGATAGATAACACATGCAAATATTGATATACCATAGTTACTTAATTCCTGCCTAATTACTAAAAAGATTTATAGGATCATGGAATTGTAGCTATAAACCTTATGGTTTCCTTGGCAAAAGTTCAGCTGATTAGTTTAAGAGAGAAATGACTTACAGGCAACCAGATTCCTGACTTCAGTGGGATCAGATGGATCATCCAATCAAGTGAACAGCTACAGGAATATTGATGAATACAATCAAGGGGATTACCTCCATACTGCAAGTTATAGATATGTGCAAGTATTTTGTTAAATGCGTCCTTCAAAACCAGAAAGACATAGGAAAATATATTTGTATGCAAATCGTGCTTCCTGCTTTAAGTTGCTAATCATGGTCATTTTTGTTGTAATTGTATGTTTCCCCATGTGGAAAAATGTTACTGTGGTGCATTGAATAAGCAGCATAACCAATTTTGTGTCGCCTTAACAACAGGCTTACCATTCATTAAACATAGTAAGGCTAGTCCAAAGAGAGATAACAAGCCAGCTGTCTCAGTAGCTTCCAAATACCTTGGCATCACCCAAAATAAATTTTATCATGCTCTTGGCCACTCTAATGACTATGGCCCGAGCTCTTTACTGTAGATTACATCAATAATGCAAGTGCAAAATGAATGTCATGTCAGTGTGACATACCTTCTAAGCAAAATGGAAGCAGACTGCACCTATTTTGTGGAGGACCTAAGAGTGACAAAAACTGCAAAGTCCTGGATTGGATCATAGCTGATGGCAGGTGAGAGGCTCAGTCTTTTAACAAATGCCAGGATCTAACAAGGACACCTTTATCTGCTCCTCTCAGCAGAACTGGTTAAAGGTAGATTCCAAATGCATTTTGCCATTTGAACTTTAACATTGCATTTGCAAAAAATCAATCTGTGTCTACAAAGAAGAAACAAGCATTTACAAATATAGAACCCCACGTAGTGCTTCACCAACAGCTACATCATTACTTACTTCTTTCAAGGCATTCCAAAAATAGCTAGCTTCATTCTTTAGACCTCCTGCACTAGAGTAATCTGCAGTACAGTCACTATTCCAAACATCTGCTATTTTCTTCTGTCTTTTTTTTTGTCTTTTTTTCTTTATACAAAGCTGCACTTGGTGGATTTCAGCTGCTATCCAGTTATTTGGCAAAAGGATGTGAGAATCCAGCTTCTTATGGGCTTTCAGTATGTGTGGGATTGAGGTAGCACAGCAGTTCCCTCCTTTTTCTGAGACTGCTGCTGCAGCAGCTCCAACAACAAAAATGCACAGTCGGCGGTTTCTTTATTTTCATCTTTGTAGCGCTCTTGGCACCAAATTCTGGAATGGATAAATTAAAATGGTCTCTGCCTAATCCCTCTGAGAGATTTGATTGCAACTTAGACTATAGCATTTTCCTTGAACAGGCTTAAAAAGTGTTACATTTTTGAGCTGGATCCTCATTTTGGTGTAATCAATTTTAATATGTTACATATAGAATGCATTCTTTAAGCTCTAGGGTACAAGTTGTGCAGCAAGGTAGTTCACCTGATGACATAAGACAGACATGCGTGCATTCCATACAGGAACACACAACAAAGGGCTTTATTTCATGTTGCATTTCCTTTTAATAAGATCATCTAAGAGAGCACAGGAAACATTGTATGCCACGTCTGAGAATTTTTCTTTCTTTTTTTAGGTGTAAAGACCTTTGCTGTGTTGCTTCATTCAAAAACCATACTTCACAGCAAAAGCATGTCAGATAGACGGTCCTGGAGAATTAAGTTTTCTGTATGTAGAAATGATATGTAATAGAAAGTAGTCCTCGTTATCAGTGCTGCAATCCTGACAAGAAGACAATGCTTCCAAATTTAAAAGATGGCCCATTCTCTTTAGAAATTGGATCTTTGAAACCTCTGTATCAATTATGTGTTTGGCAGCTTCTTTTAAAAGGGTATAGATAGTCCACCATTAAACCTTAGTCAAAGATAATCACAATGTTTAAATAATTAGTTCAGAGAGTACCAGAGCTAATAAATACCTGCTTCCAGCTTTTCTTCTTTCTCTCTCCCTTACTTTCACCATGTGAATTCTCTGATGTTTAATAAAGTATAAGCATCTGAGGGTTCCACTAAGGGGAGTATGACAACAATGTCTTTTCAAGCTGTATATTTTCCCAGCATAAACAGCATTGTAGCAGCATACAACAGAATGTCTTTGAAACTTTTATTTGTCTGTCCAATTTGGATGAAATCAACCAAATGTATAAAAAGATACTTCTGATGGACAGAAGGGGAATGTGAGAGAGTACATATTCGATACAGACACACATAAACATGATTATTCAGCACAGAAAATAAAATATATTATATTCCAAATGTCATTAAACTAGCTGCAGACATCTACATAGCTGATGTATATGGCTGAATCCATTAAAAAAAAAAAAAAAAAAAAGGTATTTGAGAGAAGACACTAGTTTTACGAAGGGAGGAATGTTGCTCTCCTTGTCTCATTTTCTTTCCAGTGACTATAGAGCCAGGGAGATCTCATTCAGATGTTGATTCTCCACTGTGTTTAGTCAGAGGGACAGTACCCTTTCAGTATCCTTGACCTAGCCCATCCAGCAATACCTCCACTTTGTATCAAGAAAAAGCACCTTTACTTTCAAAGTTATGATGCTTATGACGTTTCAGCTAATCTTATTCTCAAATATATCACAGGAAAATAGAGTAGTCAGAAGGTCATTTTTTCTGTAAGTTTGTTTTCTACATACAGCAAAATGCAGCTCGTGAACCAGTCCAAATAAACATATTGCAGATTCATCAATGTAATAAATACCCTTTACTTTCAAATGAAATAAAACAAGAAAAGATAGCAATTTTAGTGTCCTTTGTGAGTTCTGAGGCTCCCCCAGTTCTTTAACAGACATTTTATTGTTATTCCATTCCTTCCTACACAGATTGTTATGCTACATTTCTTTCCTTGTGCTCTCTCCTGAGCACCTTCTCTGAGTATGTGAAATGATGTGAGGAGGATCTTCTGTATTGTTTTTGGGTTTTTTATCTGTTTTCTCTCCTTCCTCTATTGCAAAATATTCACTATCTATTGAATATCTGCCGTGCTATGCATGTATGTATATGAAGGACAGTTTTAAAAAGGTTGTTATGAACATGGACATAATAGATAAAATTATAGACAAACCATAGAATAAAGATAGAAAGGATGATTCTGTGGCCTAGATCAAGTTCATGTTTATCACAGGCTATTAAATATGACTGAGCTGCCTTTATGTTAATTACAATACTGTGCATCTGTCAGAAACACATCTGTCCAAAGGTGTCTGGAGACTGAGAAACAATGACTACTCCCTGGAGTTTTTCAATTTAAACATCCTCATCTTTTGATAAGCAAGTAAATAAATGAATAAGTAAAAGAGACAATTTGTCTATAATTGTAATTTGCGTCCCTTCATTTTTCAGCCATGTTCATCCTTCAATTTTGGTCAATATCTGAAAAAAGTATACAAACTTTTCCCTCCTTTTGCATCCAGTTACAGCATGCAAAATAGTGTCAGCTAATGACCATGCTTCTCAGGCTGGAAAAGTGAACACTCTCCTAGGAGGCTGAGATCAGTAAGACTGAGTATCTCATTCTCAAACTTGTCTTGTTATTCTGTAGGAAGCCAGTAAAGTATCACATAAAACAGGACTGAGGTATTCAAGAAGCTCACAATACTAAGAAGTCATAACTGGTTTCCTGGAATCTGGCAGTTTCATATTCATACTGCTATAGCAGTATGTAGAAAATAATGAATTTAGGTATAAGTCTAAACTATCTTCCACCAAATATGAGCTGAGTCATCTAATCAGCCTTAAATGGTTCAAAGCACTTTGTGTAGATTTGATTACATGAGAACATTGTATTCTGGGTATTTCCTTCATAAACTACAAGACAGACTTGATCACTTGTTGGGGATGAACATCTCCAGTTACAAGAGATTCCATTGAAATCATAGAATCATAGAATCATAGAATGGTTTGGGTTGGAAGGGACCTTAAAGACCATCTAGTTCCAACCCCCCTGCCACGGTCAGGGACACCCTCCACTAGACCATGTTGCCCAAAGCCCCATCCAACCTGGCCTTGAACACTTCCAGGGATCCAGGGGCCTCTACAACCTCTCTGGGCAACCTGTGCCAGTGCCTCACCACCCTCACAGGCAAGAACTTCTTTCTAACATCTAATCTAAATCGACCCTCCTTCAGCTTAAACCCGTTACCCCTTGTCCTGTCACTGCACTCCCTGATAAACAGTCCCTCACCAGCTTTCCTGTAGGCCCCTTCAGATACTGGAAAGCCACAATTAGATCCTCCCAGAGTCACCTTTTTTCCAGGCTGAACAACCCCAACTCTCTCAGCCTGTCCTCATAGGAGAAGTGCTCCAGCCCTCTGATCTTTGCTCTGATCTGAGCTTTGTGGCCTCCTCTGGACTCGCTCCAACAGCTCCATGTCTTTCTTGTCCTGGAGACCCCAGAGCTGGATGCAGTACTCCAGGTGGGGTCTCACAAGAGTGGAGTAGGGGGGCAGAATCACCTCCCTCAACCTGCTGGTCACAAAATTTGAATAGTTTTTTCTCTTGCATTTGGTCAGATTAAGCTTTGAATCTTCCCTCTCAGCTCAAAGCTCAGATGTCATTTGATCTCTAAGGCAAGAAATGCCCTGTTAACAAACAGTACAATCTGCCAACCACACGACAACAAAATGGTTCCTAGCTGGTACGGTGGGCCTCACTGATGAGGCACCGTGTCAAGTGAAAAAACTGCTATGCTTGTGCTGTTGCCTGCAGGGTCAGAATAGAGGCCCCTGCACCATGATCCTACACACTGAGGAGGTAGTCAGGAGATCTTCTATGCAGGCAAGGGTACAAGAGGTCAGCAGCTGCCCCAGGATGGAGGAGAGGAGGGACCAAACTCAGCAAAGCAGTTTATTGTCACTTGTCTCAGGTGGGCTCTGATAACAAAGGGGATCTAAATCACTGTTGTAAAATATGCATGATATAAAATTTGTACGTGAGGTGTCTGAGTGGATCTACCTATGAAAACTAGAAACCATGGGAAGCACTCCTTTGACACAGTGAGTATAAATACTAACCAGCTCAAAATTAAGACACAGCATTTCTCCTGTAACAAATCATCACCTATTAAAAGCTATTAGTGAGTAATCTTGAAACTACTGTGTGCATGTATATGTATGTGTGGGAGTGCATACTGCAACACTGAGTTTTGTCCTGACCCTACAGGTGATCATCCAGACCCTGAAGCATGAAGACTGGTGACCTTTCCAACATTTTTTTTAGCTTCTGTAATGGCAAAACTGTTATTACCGGCCATAAAATTACTCAGACCTTTTCTAAAATCCTGATATTGCAGTTGCCTTTAGTGACCTCGTCTGACAGTGAATTATTCAGGTTGACTATCAGCTACATTAAAAAAAAAAGGCAAAGAAAACAAAACAACATTTGCTTTTATTGGTTTAAAATTTACTGCCTTTTAATTTCAGAGAGAGAAGAGTAGGGAGCCACTCTTGCTCTCCCTCACTGGCATCAAAAAGGGATAAATGAATCAAAGTAAAACCTCATGAAAATGAAGCAGTTTAACTATGGTTATATATTGGTACATACCGGTACTGAAATGTTTTCACGTTCTTTCCTGTATAACTTTTCCTCTTTCAACTTCAGGCAAATACTTAACGGATTACAAGCACCGTCACATTTTGGCTGAGAAGCAGAGGTGTAGTGGGCAGAGATGATCACCATATCTCTCAGTAAGATTGAGAAGTTTCATCCCAATCTGGAAAAACTGTGACCCACAGAGGGATCATCGACGCTGTCAGGACCCCGCGGCACCCATGGGCCTTACTGTCCCTACCCACAGTCCAGGACCCCATTTTGGGGGCCATAAGTCCCTGCCCCAGCAAGACCACAGGATGTTGGACCCCAGCTCCCCACAGCCCTGCCCAGCCTGGCTATGGGCCCCACCAGGCCGCAGGCCAACATGTCAGCCCGGCCTCAGCCCATCCCTGTCCCCAGGGAGGTGCCTGATGCCTGGGGCTGGGGCAGTGTGAGGGACCCTGGCTGCCAGGCCCTCAAGGGGACTCCCCACGGCCCACATCCCCCAGGATGCCCTCAGCCCACCCATGCCATGTTGCACAGGATCCAGCTGAGATTCTGTTTCCAATTAAAAACACAAAATTGCTATATTGAAACCTCAAGATTTCATCACAAATTTAAATGTGGTGGGTAACATCATAAGGAACTCCATATAAAGTTTATAACTTCAGCGGACTCTTTCCCCTTTTTTGTGCAACCAAACCAGTACTACCACAAACCTGTCAGTGGAACTTCCATGTCAATGCATTGCCCTGTTAAATCCTTACATCATTATGGCAGATGTGACCTTCATCTCCTTATTCTTTGTGTTAGGGTATCATCCTTTATGCATTTTTGCAAGGAACCATTAGAATAAATTGTTTTGTAATTATTCTTGATACTTTTATTGTTCTTTTAGACATTTCATCTCTGTGAAAGTAAATACAGTAACTGCAATATGGGTAACTCCTCTGAGCTACTCTAGTGACATATCTGCATGCACTGACCGCCTGGGCAGCACGTGTTCCTCAACTCTGACCCATCCTAATTTGCTGGATTAAATGAACATACTGTGTATGCTCCTATATTCTGGCACATTGATAGGACATAAGAAAGTTTGCTAAGTATTTTCTCAGTTATGGCTACAGTTCTCATATGCTTGGAGGTGAAGAGGTGACACGGAAACTGGCAGATGAGAGCCTGCTGTTGTAACTTCAGGCTTCAGAGAGAGGTGAGATCCCTCTTCTAAGCAAGGAACAAACCTAGAAAGCAAACCTCAGAAATTATGATAGGGAGACTTTCTGAGTGACACCGAAGAGACCCCACATGGGGTTCCAGAAAACAGTTTCTGAACTGGTAAGATCAAGGTAAAGAATATCTTCCCTTGCAGAGGATGATTTCTTCTCAGTCATATTATCTGTTGTGTTTCACTAAGCTGATCTGGGTTTCCTTAATTTAGGGAATTTACAAACCTATAGAAGCAAAAGTCCTTTGGTATTGTTTGGCATTATTACTTCAGTAGTTATAGATCAGTTCCTCCTAGAGAAGTTTCAACCCAAAGTTTTGTTTGATGTGGATCTTGTCCTGTGCATCATTGCACTAGTTCATTCCTAAACACAAGCCGAAAATAAAATCCAAATGTTACAAAAAATATGGAGTTCAAATCTTCAAACTTCCACAGCTGCAATTTTGTCCATAAATCAAACTTTATAACAAATCATGAAAGCAGATGGGAACAAGGTGAAGAGTTAGTAGTATCAGATGATGCACCTGTTAATCAGTCTGATTAAATGTCTGCGCTAATGGAACTTTCAGAACTTCTTCATGAAATATGAGTTCAAAGCATGTAATTTTTACTGAGTCTATCTTCTGGTTTATCTTATATTACAATCGACGGTTGCCTTCTTCTGATACAGTAATATATTACTAATCCATTGGCAGAATGATTACATCTAAAAAATGAATAGCAGTTGCCTGGTTAGTAGTTTTCTTTTTTCCAAGTAAAAATCTTGTATGGTTTGAAATTAATAAAAGTTCTGTAAATAATAGCATAAAACCCAAAGTGGCTTCTATTTATAGTATTAGGTGGGAGAAAGTTGTCCATACGTAAGGATCTCCATTCCCTGTTTTGCTAACACATATGTGCATACAGTGCTTTAAAAATCACTTATTAGAGAAACTGCCCTCACCACAAGAAGAGAGGTGAAGGAAAAAGTTGCATGTTGTTTTATGCGCTTAGAACAAAATCAAGATCAATTTATACAAATAAGTTAAAACCTGCAAAAGTTTCCAACACTTTCTATTAAAATTACTATTGGTAAATTGCAACAAATCCACAAAACTCTGATAGTTCCTTGAAACTTTAAAACACATTTTCAGTCTTTCTCTCTCTCCCTCTCTTTCTTTCTCTTTCTCTCTTTTTTAAAACCAGTTTAGAACATAGGGCATCATTTACTGCCCAGTGGAAAAGCCTTCTTTACTCAAGAGGGAAACGGAAAGGTGATAGATGCCCCTGTGCTTTGGTTCATCCATCTGTAGAATAACACAAGACCTTTCTCTTGGGAGTGCTGATGTCTGGAAAATACTTTAGGTTTCCCAGGTGAAAAGTGCAACTCATGTGCAGAGTATTATTATAATCTTTTTTTCTCCCAACACAAGCATTTCATAAACTTGCATTGTTGTCAGAATAGTTCTGAAATATTTTACCCTCAGGTTCATCTTTCTAGCTACAGAGTAAAGCTCTTAGTAGTTTATTCTCAGTCAGTCTGTCTATGCACACACCATCTTTTTGAAGTGCTGCTGACATACAAATTCACAGGATATCTATAATGTTCTTATTAAAGAGACAAATTAGTTATTTTACTTAAACAAACAACAGAAGTATTACCCGCTGGAATGCCCAGGCGCTCTCCATAAATAATACTGAGTGCTGATGAGATGTGTTTCAATGCGTTTTATTTTACATTTTACCTTGGTGGGTAACTCAGCTTGTGTCGGACTGATTTAACTGCTCAACTGCCAGAATCCTGCCACTTCTCAGGAATGCTGTAATATTGCTATACTTATGAGCATGGGATATTCTTTGTCAGAAAATCTTCTGATCTAAACCTGTCAATATCTACTAGGTTTTTTTCTGGTGATGATCTTGAAACTAGTGCTTTTACAAATGGACATATATGCAAAGCAACGAAGAAATATAAGTTGGAAATGGGAAACAAATTTTGATAGTCATCTGCTTTATGTTATATCAAATTTGTCACGTGACATCAAAGTAATGAAAACTTCATGGAATCTTCACAGGGTAGGAGACGTTCTTCAGTGGCACTGTGATAACATAGGACTTCACATAGTAGCTTACCACCTTGTTACCGGTGTGCTGATTATGCTTTCAGGAATCTACCTGTTCCTTGAAATTTTGACTCTACGATGTATCCATAGTCTCATTAGGAGAAGACTGTACTTACCTTTGCCAACAAACCATCAGCATCAGGAGCTAGGCTTAATCCTCCCTCTCTCCCTCTATATGTAAATATGTACCCATGTAACCTTAAATTCTTCATCCCATCAACAACTCCAGATCTCTACTGGATCCTGTTTCCCAAATGAGTACTTCTTTTCTCTGTCATCACAACACATGGTTCATCTTTCTATCTATCTACGCAACAGTATGACCTGATTTTCATAACAGAGTTACTCTCCAAAAGTTACTGTCCTCCTAAATTTAGAGGTTTCAGCAGTGAAAAATGATATTGAAAGGAAGATGTGTTTGTTTATTTGGTTGGCTGGCTTTTGTCTCTCCTTACATCACATTTCTTGCTTATAATGCCACAAATGGTCCAGTAAGCTGTTGGCAGTTCTATGCTTTTCCATATTTTCTGGGGAGGGGAAAACACAGGTTACAAACTATAAATTCCCTCTACATGGAATGCTGTGGTGACTCTGATCTACTGTCCATATGGCCAAACAGAATCCATAAATATTGGCTGTTCATAAGAAAAAATCACATTTTTGTCTCTTGAATTAATATCTTCTGAAATAAAGCACTCTTTTGCATCCATTAGATACAGATACATATCATTCAATGGAAAACAAAACAAAACAAAAAAACAAAGAAAATTTAAAAACAGATATTACTGAATCTCATCACCGATCATGTTAAGATTCCCATTCTCTGCAGCAAGATACTTCACAAGAGGGATAAAATCAACACCTCAACAAATTAAAATCACACTGGCTCTATTAAAATGAGTCATCAGACCAGATCTGAACCAGGTCTTTCTACACCTGTAAAAAAAGACAGTGAGCAAATAATATTAATTGCACCTGTTTATAGGTTGCAGGATGTTAATCCCATTGAGAGAGAGAGAGAGAGAGAAAGAAAGAAAGAGAAAGAGAGAGAGAGAGAGAGAGAGAGAGAATATCCTCCCTCCCCCAAGTAAAATTTAAAGGGACTCAATGTCAAAGTCAGATATAGGAAGATACTTAGCCTTTTTATATCTGTCTTCAGTCTCCCTTATCAGCAAGATGCATTTCCCCAAATTTTAGTGTCTAAAACCAGCTACATATGTGTCTAGGCACCTAAATGCCTTTTTGAGATACTCAGGCAGGCATTCAACTAACCACTCAGGCATTTAAAGTGACATTTTGGTGGAATTTCAGGTCCTACATTCAGGAAACTAAGTTAGAAAGAAAACACTTAAACTGCTTAGACACTGGAGACACTCATCTATTGAAGGTTTCAGTAGGAAGATTCCCAGGTAATTAGGGTTATTTTAAGAAGATTCGCAGCAGCATCTCTACCTTTACTGAACTGAGCGCTTAGATACTTATTTCCTATTTATGGGAATTTATCACTGAAATTGCTAAGTCTTCAGAGCATCTTGGCATGCTAAGTATGCTCAGGCTTTGGCTAACTCTTTCCAGCTACAGTGGTGGTGCTGTCTATTATGTGGTATATAGCTATTTATATATATAATATATAGCTATATATTATATGTCTATAAACTAATAACCCAAGCTGTGTCCCAGAGGTAAACCAGGGTTGATGAAAAAGTGTTTTAAATGGCAGTTACTTCACAACAAAACACAGGTGTGGTAGCAGGGCCTGAGGTACGCTGAAGAAGCTGTAATCCACCTTTCCTCTGTACTGAGGTCACTGTGAAGCTGGATGGGAAAGACCTATAGATCCGGTGAACCTGTGGTTTCCGCTGTGTAATCAGAAAAGTCTGCCAGTGAGTGGGGAATGCCAAAAGAAGAGATGGGTCTAGACTCTGGCTGACATGTAAATTTGTCCTTGTTTTCATCCAGCAGTTACTCAGTTAAATGAACAGTTGTGAGTCCTCCAGGAAGTGGAGTGCTTCTTCTTAGCTAAACTCCTTGGCTGCAGATTCAGACTTCCTTTTGGACCTTTAAGCCAAGCATGCAAAACCACACAGCTACTCACCTGGACGAGAGGGAAACACTCCTTTCATGTCTAGTTTGGGTTTCTGAGTTGGAATTGCTGGAAGAACAACTTTCCTTAGGCTAAGGAACCCATGTCTCCTACCTTCCAGTGCTATACCATCTGTATTATCACAGGAGCAAAGAAATGCTACTATTCAAAAGACAGTTTCTGAATATGAATATCTTCATATTCACTGACTTCAGCAAGTTTTGGGTTAGGCTTCAGATACCAACAATTCATATTACATTCTTGCATAGGAAAGCTGGTCCCATTTTTCCCAGGAAAGAAAGGAGTTTTCTGATATTTGAAAATTCAGTTGTTTCATCAAAATCTCAGTGGAAGAACAGTAGACATTTTTGGAGGGGGCGGGAAGATAAAATAATCTTTTTATTATTATTATTATTATTTAGATGAAAGATGAAAGAAAATATTGATAACTTTTTTTAATAGACTTTCTTCTTTTCATCTTTATCTGTAAATCTCAAAAGGCTGTCTCTGTTTGTCTTCTGGCACCAAGATTTAGTCACTAAGAGCTTAAAACAAAATTCAAGTCTCATTGGTAACTGCAGTATAAAGTGTATGGAAGTCTAGTTCAGTTAATAACAAAGTTCAAATCTTTAATATTCAGCCTGAGGAAATAAAATTATTTTTCTCTCCCCAAGTGTAAAAAGGTTTTTTGCTTAAAAGCAATATCCTTAAAAATATAAACACTTTTCATTAATGAATAGTAGCTGTGATTAATGATTTTAAAAAATTGTATTTAATAATGATTTTAAATAATAGCGGAGATAGAAAAGAAAATCAGAAGATATTTAATTTAGAGAAAATATTTTTCCCAATAATATTTCTATTATTGTTTTAATTACTTGTTCCTAAAATATTTCTTGTATTTGTGCTTTCAAGTTCAGCGAAACTATTGAGATAGGCATGCTTGTGGTCTTGTGTTTCCTTTTTCAGCTGAGATGTAGGTAGCTGCTCCTCTGAGATCATGGGGGAATAGCACAACTATTTGATCATGGACACCTGTGATGGCACAAACCAAGAAGTTACTGCCAGGGGTATAAAAAGTATCCCTTTCCTTAGTTAATCTAGTGATAGAACCAACATACCCTGAACCTAAACCTGCACCAAAATGCAAGAGAAAAAAAA
The DNA here is from genome assembly GCF_028858705.1 of Grus americana. NCBI lineage: Eukaryota > Metazoa > Chordata > Aves > Gruiformes > Gruidae > Grus > Grus americana. The sequence goes on along the minus strand of NC_072891.1, from coordinate 7,448,463 downwards.
AAAAAAAAAAAGATTAAAAAAAGGAGGTATTTGGGGGGGAAATTAAGGAAAAAAGCAAAAAAATGTACAAGGCTGTTTATCTATCTGCTTCCTTACCTAGTCTGACTAAAAAAAACCCCAAACCTCAGAAAAACTCATTTTGAAGTTTTCAGATTTTTTCAGGTCTTTTAATATTTTTTTTTTAATCAAACAGGCTGAACTCCCTCTATACTTTTCCACATGAAAGAAGGAAGAGAGAGAAAAGCAATGAGCTACAGAGCTATGAATACGAGTAACTAAGAGTGATTATAATATGGAGGAAGCTCAGCTGCTGTTGAATATCTGTGAGAAGTATCAGTGGCAATTAACCTCCTGAAAACTGCTGCTGTATGATACCTTCAAAGCTCTTTAAATGAAGTAAGTTTATTACTTTCACTAACTTTCTAATGGACAGAGCCTGTGTCAGAAAACTGTGAATGAAATATATCCTCTTTTATACAGTCTCAAAAGAAAAGAGGGTAAGCTAACATGAAATATCCCATCATCTGTATGGGTGGGCCCTCCTCATCTGGAAATATTCTAGTGTGCTATCACTGATATCTATGACCTATGTTGTGAATTAATGGAAATCTTCATTCTCTAGAGCTTTGTAAATTCAGGATTAAGCATTTTCAAAATGTTACATATTTGAAATACTGAGATGTCAAAAGGGTCTAAATATCTGTCCCATGAGACCTATTAGCTCCTGTCTTTTCTTTCATCTAAAACAGTCTGATAGTATTTGCACAAAAGAGATGAAATCAGCTTTTAAATTAATAAAATCACACACAAACATACAGATCTCTGGCATATGTTTTCTTGCTGGTTCATGCCACATAAGTGAGATAACAGATTACCAACATGCTAGTACTGTGACGCCATCAAATACCGATGTTTTTTCCTTACTGCATTTAGCAGTGCTTCAGCGTTACTACTGCAGCCTCCCTCAGGGAAATGAGTTGAAAAGAAAAAAAGGGGGGGGGGGGGGGAGAAAGAAGGAGAGAGAAAATAAAGACAGAAAGAAATAATCATTGTAGAACATCCTGGGGGAACAGAAAGAAGTGAAAAAGCCAAAGAAAGAAATAGCTAAGCCTGCCTTGACTGCATGAAATTTGTTGGAACGCCTCGTAGGGAAAGAAAATAATCACTTTTTGGGGCAATGGAATTTAAATAACTTAAAATTGTGCATACACAATTGGTTCTTTTTCTGCTGTTAGGAAAAAGAAAATCTACTCAGTCATAGCAACCTATTTTGCAGCAGGAAGAAAAAAATAACAGTAAGTGGAAAATATCAGCACAGGCTTTGGAGCTGAGACACATTTCAATTACTAAAGTAAAATACAGCTCTTTAAGTATTTTTGTGGATTTTGTCACCAGCATCTCCTTCCCCCTCCTTTTCAAGGAGAATGTAAAGCTTGGCTATGTATGCCAAGCTGCGTATGCGTCTGTCCTCAGAGAGTGCTGTACCTCCCAGCCACCGTGAGCACACATTGCTGTGGGTGTAACTCATACCCAAGGGTAAGGAAAGCTTTGGCACAGCTTAGTTCCTTAGACTACAACAATTAGAGTCAATAACCCCAAGCTGAGGAGAGCAAAGGAAAGCTAATCGTAAGAAATGAACTTTGAGATAGTGGGTTATAGCAGAAGAGGAAAGTCCCAGCACGCAGGAGTCCCTCTGGCATCCCTGGGGAGGCACGGTGGGTTTCTGAGCAAGGCACTGAGCTGGTATCTGCCAAAAATCCTTGAGTGACCCTTTAAACCCAGTCCTCCAATGTGTCAGTTTTCTATCCCTAAAGCTGGATATTAACACATCTTCTCACACATTCTGACGAATTTACTTGTGCCAAATCACAAGACAGAAGCTTTTAATATTTCTCTGCTGAAAACTGTAGTGCAGACACACCCAGGTAAGCTCTCTTTCTAGAGAGCTCTAACTGTGCAAACACAGAGCTCAACATAGCTAAATTAGCTTGTGACAGACACCCCCATGTCTCACAGCACCATGGTTTTTCCTGTGAAGACTAGGCACACTAGGAATGCCTGCCTGCATTGCACCAGTATCCACAATATCTCTCCCAAACAGCATCAGAACAGAGAAATAGTCTTTCTGCCTAATACAAAGATTTTACTTTGGTTGCTTAATTTGGAAGTTTAGGAACATATATAGTCAGGGTGAGGGGTGCCAGTGCCACAGGTGCTTTCTAGAAGGACCTGTCTTCCCCTTTGACCATCGGGGAAGCCAGAAGCTGCTCATCTCAATCAGGCGCTAAAACTACAGCAGCGTGAAGCCCTCAGCCTTGGTCTTCCTCACAGGTAGTTTGTATAGATTACTGACTGCACCGTCAGCATCCTAGCTTTCATCCTAGCATTACATTCCTTCTGTAGCTAACCTGGCACATCCACCCTGTGCAAAGGAGTGAGATTTAGGTCCTATCAAACTGACACTGACCACGTGCAGCAGTGAGCCGGGCAGGGGTTATCCTTCATACAGCTTGCTTTCAAAGGCAAACTCAAATTACAAATTCATCTCCAGGAGCAGCGTGGCTACATTCAAGCAATGCTATGACTGAGTTTTTGGTATTGCTTAAACACGGTGTTGTACAAAGACAGCTGAAGTGGCTGGAGTGACTGGAGCTCGCCTGCCCTGGATTGGGGTGCACATCCCCAGCTGTCACTCAGTGCTTAGCAAGCACTGGGGTTTTTGCAGCTGAAGTGTAGACATACCCTGAAGCGTTTTAGAAACGTTAACCATCTGTTTTCAAGAAAGCCAGAATACTCTTCATAAAAACTAGATACATATTAAGCAAGGCTTTACCTTTCGTTCAAAGTGAGAATGCCATATTGTTAAACTGCAGCTGGTGAGATCGCACATTTTGAGTTATGCTTTTAAGCCACAGCAAAGTTACTTGTGTCAGGGGCACCGCAGGGATCAATGTTGGAACCACAGCTTTTTCAGTACCTTAAATGACTCAGAGCATATTATTTAAACTAAAAATTTCTGGAGTGCAGATGATACTAAATTGGGAGGAAAGGTCATCCGTGAGAAACAATACAGTCAGGTAGGGAAGGATTTAGATCATTTAAGTACTTGAGCTAATAGATAGCAAATTCAATGCAGATAAATGCAGAATAATGAGTCTCGGAGAATGTAATAAAAGGACATAATATCTGCTTAATGGGAAGGTACTACAGCATATTGACCTGGAGAGAGATATGAGAGTTATTTTAATAATAAAAACCCCCTTATATTAAAGCCTTCAACTCAATTATTGTTAAGGAAATACAGTGTATTTCGTTAGGACCTCACCCAAAGTACTGCATTCAGCACTAATCACTCTACAGTTCAGAAAGCATATTTAGAATTGGTCTTAAAGGGGTGATTTGTAGAGCAATCTAATGAAAGCACATTTCAGAGATATAAGTTTTGAGGACATTACAGTGAAGATTGACTGTATCCTCACCAGAAAGTCAGAGACTTTAGAGGTGACTGTCTAAGACGTCCAGTACAAGCTTAATGAATACTTGGCAGTAAGAGGTGAACTGTTGAGGAACTCATTACTTTAACCCCTCAATCTTCACAATTCTATTAAGTTTAGAGCTACTGTCACGGAGGAACAAATTCTTATGTAGATTTACGCCACCGAAGTTTGAGTGAAATCTCTGGAGCTACTTACTCTTCTTACAGAAGCGTGAAGAAGAACAGGATCTGTCCTCCAATTTCTAAAGAGACTGATGGAGCTACTGCTCCAGCACAGGTCTCTCTTTTTGCATGCTCTCCTGTCTCATTTGGCTTTACAGGTTACAGGCTTGTTAGTCAAGGGAACATCAAGGTCTAGAAAGCCTAACAGGGCACAAGGCTTGCCTAAAAAGGCTCTGAACTGTTTGCTATGTAAAGAAAGAAATTAAAGGAGGCCACATGCAATCAGGAGGCTTTTCTCTCTCTTTTCTGCTAAAGTATGACTGAAAACAGCTGGCAGGGGGGACATGGGGTGAAAATTGCTCTGATAAATGTCTATTCTCTGTCATGGAAAAGTTGTTACATTGGGTCTGCCAGAGTTCTACCAGAAGGCGTGTCTTGTGAAGCCAGTTTGGAGGCTGTCATTAAGTGATTCTCTCCTCTTTGCAATTTTTTTTTTTTAATTTTTATTTTGCAAGTTATTATTTTCTCTAGAGCTAATGGGCAGTTAACATGACAAGCCAGTTCCTTGCTGGCTATAAATCTGTGGTTTACTGATGTTGGAATCTGGTATTTTTTTCAGTCTTTAGACACAAACTCTTGTTTGGCAGGAGGTCTCCGTTTTAATCAGAAACCACACAGATCTGTTCCAAAATGATGGCCCTGGATAAGCATTGTTCAGTACTCTGTAAACAGAGAACAAGGGTGCTTGGGAATATTTTCCCTTGTTCTGGTAATACAGATGACAAAAAATTCATACTCTGTTACTTCTAAAATTATAATATTCAGAAGACAGTTCTACTTGGGACCAAGTAGAAAAAATGTCTGAAACCTGATGATGTAGTGCAGACTTGAGAATCACTAGATTTTTATGTATAAACTATTATATCATGTGTACAAATATCTGTAGCTACATCTGTAGTTTTCTTTTGTTCCTCATGATGAAGGTTTACGTGATTTTAGCTCATGATTTGCTTATTTTCTTTCATTCCAATACATAATTACATTTCTATGCATTTTGTCCATTTTCTACCAGCTGAGGTCTTTTTTCATTTGACTTCCCACTGCTACAATTTTGAGCTTTCATTTGCAATTGCATTTCACTTTTTTGAAATCCTACTAATAGATTTTTTCCCTTTTCCTAGTTCTTTGCTAATTTTTATTATCAAGTAATTCTGTAAATTTCTCAAAAAATATACTTTCCAGACAAAAACAAACAAACAAACAAAAACATATAAACATCTTTTCTTCATCAGCTGAAGATGTTACAGCTTGGAGACACCATTAATTAAATTCCCAAACTTCTGTTCGTGAAGTTCCACTGAACTAGGGGGACGACAAGCTAGAGGCTACATAAACATCATCTAAGGTGTATCTAATACTTCTATATTTAATTATATGGCTGCAATTAAATTGTTCTTTTGAGACCCTTGAGCTGTATCTTGGGAATTCCTAAAGCTAGTCTGATCTTTTTTCAAGTATGGGATATGGAATTATTGCCTATGTTAACTTAGAAACAAGGTCATATTAACAGTGATTTAAGTTCTTGTAAAAGTGAACTATGTAAAACAAGTTAATATCAATCACTCCTCATTAGAAATAGATGCAAATTAAAACAAAAAAACCCCAACCTTATTCCTAAAATGAACTATTCCAGGTCTGCCAATAGTTTTCCTTTCCCTTCCCTTCCCTTCCCTTCCCTTCCCTTCCCTTCCCTTCCCTTCCCTTCCCTTCCCTTCCCTTCCCTTCCCCTCCCTTCCCTTCCCTTCCCTTCTCCCTTCCCTTCCCTTCCCTTCCCTTCCCTTCCCTTCCCTTCCCTTCCCTTCCCTTCCCTTCCCTTCCCTTCCCTTCCCTTCCCTTCCCTTCCCTTCCCTTCCCTTCCCTTCCCTTCCCTTCCCTTCCCTTCCCTTCCCTTCCCTTCCCTTCCCTTCCCTTCCCTTCCCTTCCCTCTCTATTTCTTATTACATAAACAAGAAAAAAAATCTGTTCTTGGGGAATAAAAATAGTTTCACTTCACTAACTTAAATAATATGGATTATGTATGTCTCCTTTCATGATATTCTCTGAAGAATCGGGCACTTTCCTTCCCTTAATCTTTACTTATTCTGTGGCTACATTGAGGAAACAAGTCTCCAAGGCCACAAATTAAAAACAGCAGTGGGGAAGGGAAGGGGAAGGGAGGGCAGGGGAGGGAGGGAATAAAATAAAATAAAATAAAATAAAATAAAATAAAATAAAATAAAATAAAATAAAATAAAATAAAATAAATCCAAAGAGGAGAAACCAAATTGGACTCAGTCATCTTTGAATTCACAACACTTTTTCAACCCAATTTCACTCTTTCAACCCTGGCAGTGATGGTTCCTATGAGAAACTCATTTTTGAAAATGAGATTGCGGCACCGTGGCCTTGCTGCAGATATCTCACATTATCTTATTTCTCATGACTTGTGAACTCCCACAATGAAATAGTCTTAGTGCTTAAGGTCTTGTTGGTGGCTTGGCACCCTACTTGGCAGACTTCTGGCATCCTTTTTATTTGGAGCTTAATCAGGAAACTGTAGTTGGGTAACAGGATTTCAAAATGAACTCACGAGGGGGCAAGGGGGCTATGGATCTAATTAGAACCTGTCCAGCACAACTTCTTGTTAAACTACAAGGGGCCCAGCTAGCAAAAATATAGCCTGTGTATGCTCGATGAAAGTTAATACGTTCACTTTCTTTTATCTAGTGTTGTCATCGCACTGGAAAAGAAAACCTAGGGAAGTAGCAGAATCTCTATGAATGAAAGCTGTTAAAAACATCTTAGATGAACATCTATCTGAAATGAAGCTGTTAATACTGCCTTAGAGGAGGGATATAGGGGAAATGAACTCTTGAGACTCTTTGAGCCCTATTATCTTCCATGCTGCTATGATCCAAATATTTAAAGATATTGGAGAAGTAACCAGCTCCTTTCTTCTAAATCTGAGTGTTTGTTCACTCCCCACAAAAAAACTGCACACTGTTTTTTTCCTATAGTAATGGCAATTACTCCTTTATTCCGAAAAAAAATACTTCATGTTTCATCTACTAAGGCCATGTAGGCTTCTAACAATGGATGAAGTAAACTGAGAGTGAAAAGCAAGTGCAGCAATTGCAAAATTAAAAATGTGGTTTATGTCTGTCAGGAATGAAAATACAAGCGATGAGGAATGCAAAGCAGTTTCATTAAAGCTCAGTTAACTACTAGCAACATTATTATTAAAAAAGAACATAATTTGACTGAAAGATTCCCCTCCTTCTTGTCTTCTCCAACAGCAGTGAAATCCTAGCTTCCAGTTCATTCCTTTTCTGGAATCTATTATTTGTCATGACTTTCTTGTCAATGCTTGTATTACCTTTGCTTTCAAGGCAATGTCTCACTCAAGAAAATCCCAGAAAACAAATAAATTCAGGCTTATTCAGAGTGAAGCAATAGGCATATATCTTAAGTTTGGCAAATTCGTGCATTTCTAACCAGTGTTCTTTACCCAATTTTTTTTGGTGAAGCGTGGTCCCCACAGGCATGCACAATTCTACCCTGGAGCCATTCCCTCTGAGTAACGTGTTATGTACGTATTCTTGGGAATAACACTTTACTTTTGTCTGTGCTAAATATTTTTTTTTCCCACTGTGGCCACTGTCTTGCTAATTATTTGAGACTCTGGCAATGTCTATAACACTGTCAGAGACAAAGCAGCATCAATAAATGTCTCTTCTCTAATTTTAATCAAATCTATGCCTATCCGTGCTGTAAATCACACTTTCTCTAGCCAGCTAGATATATTCTCAGAAAATTGATTAATTACAAGACATTTGGATTTGTCTCTCACACTTTTTTTTCACATTTGACCTTTATGAAACTTAAACCAACACGATGGCTATCAGTGGGAGTTTTGTGGATTTCACAAAGACTTCCTCTGATATATCTCTTTTCTGGATGTTTCCCTAGTATTTTGTTAGACAAAACCAACTATTCTCTCACAGATGGCTTTTAAACTACTTAGCTAGCATCTTTGAACTCTTTGTCTTGAATTGAGTTGTCTGACTTCACATGGCACATTTCTTCCCTGTCTAAAGATCTTCAAGGCTCCTTTCCCATTCACGTTTCAGTCTTCGTTCTCCAAACATTTTGGAGAAAATAAGAGATTTTTTTTTTTTAAATTGATTATAATTAATGCTTATGTATCTATCCCATCCGTAACAATTTCCACTGAAAGAAGGATATATCATAACTTTTCCTAAATGGCTACTTGTTCTTACTTTGATTTGGTTACAGTAGAGGTAGCAGAATACTAAGGAAGTATTTTACAAGAGCAACCTTTTCTTTTACTTATTCACCAGAACACCTTTCGGAATTAATCTCAAGAATGTCTATGCTGGAAAGTCTACTTTACCCAACTCATTGAAAGTTGCTTAAAAAGCACCTTCCTGGGAACTTAAGACCTTCAAAATTCAAAGCTGCCACTACTGTCTCTCATGTCATATGGTTTGCAACTGTGAAACTCATCTGTGCGTGTTCAAGAATTGAAACAAAACATTATTGCTATTAAAATTCTTCTCAGCCCCTGGAGATGATATATGATGATCTGTGTGATTCCTGGGTGCTGAAGTCAAAGAGGTAGAGGTCCCCATGGGAGCAGCCAGATGATTTGCTTAAATAAACAGTGCTAATTTGCCCTGAAGAAGTCTATGATCCAAGCAATGTAGGCATATTGAAAGACTACTAAAAAGCTTAGCTGTGCACTTCTAGCTCTTGGTGATACTGTTAATTTTCTAATTAAGCAATTTCTTTGACAAACACTATGTCCTCTTCCAGTCCTGTGAAAGTCTTTGTCTTTGTCACTCCTCTCTCTTTTGTTTGTGGGGTTATTTTGTTTTGATGTTTTTTTGTTTTGGTTTTTGGGCTTTGTTTGGTTTTTTTTTTTTTTAAATTATTTTTTAATTTAGTTTCTTTAATATCGGCTTTGTTACCAGACTCTACTCTTTACCTCTTTTGTACAGAGTATTTACTGGAACTGTTGAAAATGAAATTTAAGGAAAAAGTGGACAGCAAGCGCACTTATTACCACAGTATCATGAATACACAGATATAAGTGTAAAATGAATGACAGTATTATCACAACTCCCCTCTGGGCAGTGCTCCAAACCCCTCAACTGACGATAGAAACATGACAAAATATTGGCTTTGTTCTTTCTAAGCTAGTTATTCAAGCAGCAACATTCAGAATCAGGGTTTTTTTCAGAAGTCTGGATATTCTGCTATACCTTTGGCTTTGTACTAGAGTTTTGAATCTAAGGCAGCACTATTAGCTTTCCCAGAAGACCTTCAATGATTCATCAGCAAGGGAACTACAGGGATGCATGTCCCTCTGCAGGACTCAAAAGCGAAAAAAATCATGCCAAACCCTCTGTACTCCTTCTGCAAGTAATATGAATGCAACTCTATGACTTCACGAATTTTGAAAATTAAGGGGTCCTTAAGGGCACTTGTCCTTCCATCAACCACGGTGTAAAACATGGAAGATTTCAGAAGACTGCGTCCACTTCTTATTGCTATTTCACTGTACAAAGCATCAGATGTTCATTACGTGCAGGGACACCATTAGTAAAGGGATATATCCCACGTCCTTTCTTGAGGATGGTCTTAGTACCTCTGGTTTCTAATTGAACCGAAAGGTTAAACTGCGATGTTCAGACGAGCTCTTGTTGGATGCATTTTTTTAAAAAAAGATTGTGATAACAATCATATACTAAAGGGGATTTTCCATATGAATAAATGCTTATAGTCTTATTTTTGTTACTAGGAGAGCAAATCTAAAGCCAGCACAGAAACAACACATTAAGAGGTTAGATTTAACTTTCCCTGTACTTTTGCCCTCCTTGAGTTCACCTACATTAACAAAAATATTAATGGTGCTATACAGCTTTCCTAACTATTTCTGGAGGAGGAAGGGGAATTATTTGATTCCTTTTTTATCACAATTTATGTCAGTATAAAAGTTATAGAGATTGCCAGAAACTAAAGGAACATGATGTAGAATCACAGGAAAAGTGTAAAATCAATATCACCAGGTGTTTGAATGCTGCACTTGGCATCCCCTCTCTAATCCATAGTCAGTGCTATATTTTATGTATATAACTGAGACTCTGTTGTTAGATAATCTTCAAACCCGAATCACCTGCACCAGCACAATGATCACAGAGACAGAAGGGCTTCTGGTTTTGATGTGTAGTGAAAGATTTTGCAATAGGCATCCAGACACTTTCAGTAGCCACTGAAAAGAAGCACCTCCAGGCTGCCTGAAGTCTCTGGAAGTGTGTTTGTTTCCTGATGTTAGAAGAAGTCAAGGTTAGTTTTGCTCATAACTTACATATCTCATTTACAGTGATGTATCCACGCTCAGCAATGACCATTTTCAGTTGAGGGATATACGTTTGTCATGGGAGATGGTCAGAAGGAAATGCAGACCCATTTTGCTTTCCCTCCCTTTTCTGCTTTCTTTCAGAAATCCTGGTAGAAGCCAGACATAGCTAAAATAATTCTTGTGCATTCTTTGCTTCTCAAAATAGTAATTGATTTAAAATCTGTCCAGCTGTCTAACTTTACACAATCAAAACTGTGAATTGTAGTTAGTTATGTGTCTAGCTATCAGCCCAACATCTTGTCACTAAAGAAGGTCATTTGACTGTCAAGAGAGAAAAATAAAACACTAAGGACTGAAATCCCTAAAATATTTAACATATGTCTTAGTATCAACAAAATTGCTAAGCAGAGGAGTTGGTGATGAGTAGTCTCTGATCCTGTTTTCCTGAGAAAGCTTTTGCAATGAGATTTCATGCCACATTTGGTTCTAAAGAAGGTCAGATCTTTCCTGGTTTTGATTTTGAATAGAAACACACCTCATGCAGTTTGGAGGGGACTTACGTAAATCTCATTTGGTTCAGTTCATGTGAATTTCAGGGTATTTTCTCAATATCCTTGTTTGCTGCAAGTTTTAGACTCAAACAAATCTAAGATTCTGGGCTTGTTTATTCTGTTTGGATGTTTAGTGCACTACAATCATCACCTTGTTCTGTTGTATTCTCACACATAGAAAATACATTTATACTCTCTCACACACACAGAGAAAAACAAACAAAAACCCCCATATGTATATGTATATGTATATGTATATGTATAGATATATGTATATTTGTGTGTATTCACTAACTCTGTTTTATATTTGGCATGTAAATTATTTGAAGGTCCTATGTTTGCGCAATACAGTTAAATGAAACCCTGATCTGTCACTGCAGCTCTTTCTTAAGCACTACTTCAATACAAATACAAACACAAATACAAATAGTACTGATAATAATAATAATAATAATAATAATTAATAATAGCAGTAAACACCATTATCTTTGTCCATGCCAATGGCATGAACAGATTTAAAACAGTTTATTTAACACTTTTCTTATATGTGCATTGTTTTATTATTTATTATTATTACTAGTATGAATGCTACTACTAATAAAATAAATTCAAGAAAGTATTAATTTAAGCACTTTTAAGACTTCTTGTGCCCTAGGCATGGACAAGGCTAATGGTGTTGAAAGGATGTTACCAGATTGCATTTTGTTGAAAACAAAGTTGAAACTCGTATATGTCAACAAATTTCTGTTGGGTGAAACTGTAATTGATGTATGTTCAAAAAAACCCCGAAGAATTAATGTAGCATCCTTTAGTAAGTTATGGCCTCTCTGCTGAAAAACTACTAACTCACTGGCTGTGCTCTTGTGGGCTTAGATTCAGCCTTTCTAAATTTAGGTACCTAAGTGAAGGATTTAACTTGGGATCCTGGTCTCCACAGGCTCCCTGTGCAGTAAAAGGAGAGAGACAGGCTGCTGAGAGAGCCAGGCAGATCTAAGCAAGACTGAAGCACCCCTTGGAGGAGCATCTCTGGCTACAAAGGGAGCTTAGCACTGAGACTCCTTTTAGCTGCCCCAGGTAGGTGTGCAGAGGTGGATAGGAAGAGATCTAGGCTGTTGCAAATCAAAACTAAGCTCTTCAGTGCTACTAGATGCTTGTCTTTTGCAATGGACTCTAGCATGCATGCAGCTAGTTACTAGCCTCCTGTGAGAAACTCCTGTGTAAATGGCTGAGGTAAGGTATCTTTTGTGACTAAAAGAAAATGTTTGAACTGGCTAGACAGTTCACAACCTTGACACAAAGCCAGGCTGGATGACGCAGGCTCTTATGACCAAAACATTATTTTTAGTGCTTCCAAGAAAGTGAAGGCTCTTGGGTTTCAGCTCTGTGTTTGGACCAGATTTGATTGTTTGTACTGATACTTGCAACAGCTTCCCTGCCAACATACTTATTCAAACCAATAAAGCATCTTTACAGCACCACCTTACCAGCCACTATTGATTCACTTGCATGTGCTGCCTCAATAGTAAAAGGCTGCTAGGATTTACTCCCTCTGTTCTTTCCTTCTCCAGGCAGTCATTACTCAGTACAAAGCCCCCTTAACCTGGTAAAGTTGTTGCTCTTGTTAATACTGGTTTAGCAAATTATCGACCCAAATAATGAGAACAGGAATTATTTTCTCCTATTGTACAATGTGCAATTGGATCTACATTTTGCCCCAGTAATTTTGTCTATAGATCTTTCAGTGGTACTAGACAAATGGATCATAAAAAAATAAATAAATAAAAATACCAGGAAGCTGCCTGAGGTTGATGGTGCACTTGAGCTGAATCCAAACTTTATTGGTGTTTCTCAGCTTCCATTTGAAAACTTATAAACACTGCTCTTTGGAGCTTTACAGTGGGGTTTTTTTGCTTGTCTGGCAGAGGTATTAAGTCAGTTCCTCAGTCCTAATGAAACTGATGTACAGCCCATCAACTCCCCATCACACCTGTGCAAAGGCAGCACAATGTCAATGACCCCAAAACAAAATGAATGAATATTGCAAAATACATTTCATATGCTATTAGAAAATTAGAGCTGGAGGTTGACAGTCCCAGGTTGCCCAGTGTCACACCTTGCTGTAATTTGCAAACTTCTCTCCATCCCATGTTTCTCTTTTAGCACTTTAATCAAAATTGTGTAAGTATATACTCATATTGTGCTGTTCAATGTGATAGTAAAATTTATATTTAGATATCTTACAACAGTTTGTTCTTCATGGGAGCTGAAAGAACACATACATCCACATATCTACACACACAGTATGAGCTGTTGGAAAATCTGTGGTCCAGTGTTCCTTCCCAGACCACCTTTCCTCTTACACCTGTTTAGCCAAAGGGTACATTTAGGTTTATTTTGTGAATTTATTTTGTTAATTTTATGTGTATTTAAAGTAAAATTTCCTACACACATCTATTTTGAATACTACCTTTTGAGTATTCATTTTGAAATCAGAAGTATATATTTGGAATTGCTCTTAATCAGATGTGTATTTGTTCTGTCCCATGAAGTCCCGATTCCATCCTGTCTTCCTTTCTTGCTCTAGCATGTAACTTAAGCAAACTTGAATTTTAGAAGAAAGAATTAATCTAGCAGCACAATTTTCTCAATGTGATGCAACAAAATCTTACTTTTCACTCTATCTGTCTTCTGCTACCTTCTTTGAACTAATTCAGCCATGCTAGAAGACTACTCACTGTTTAATGGTGGAGCTCTGGAGTTCAAAAGTGGAATTGTTCAAGAAATACTATCTGATGCTAGTCAAATATATCTGAATCTAACCTTTCCTTCATTTCAGCAGCATCAGTTGAATGCTGTCAAAGGACTGTCCACCAGAGAAAGAAATATTCTATAAATAAGTTGTCGTCTTCATCATCATCACCATCATCATCTCAAAAAGCATTCCCAGTGTGGTTAAAGGAAACAAAGCATGCAAGGAGGAATAAGAATTTTCCATCTGAAGGATATAACAGAGTAAACAAAGAGTCATCACTAATTTAAAACTCCTTTAGGTAAAGGTTTCTAGAAAGCTGAGATGTACCTCTTCTGGCATATGGACTCTCATCAGTTAGTTATTACAGAAAAGTCAAATATCCCCATCTCAGTACCCCAAGACAAAAATGAAGTACGTCTGGATCTGATTTGAGGTTTGAAATCCCAGCCTTGCGGAGTCACCAAGCTCAGTCCAGAAGTAGGACATTTCGTCCAAGAGCAAAGTGAAATTTCAAACATGCTCTTAAACCTGTCTGCATCTTGTTCAAATCCGCAGGACTGAAAACTTCATCCCGAGATATTTATATCTTCTTACACACTGGACTGGGAACTTCAGTATTAACTCAGAGTATCACCCTTGGGTTTAGGAGTCTAAAAGTGAAGTGCAGAGTCCTTCATCACCATGTTTAAATGGTGATTTTTGAATGTCATCTTTTCTTTCCAGTCTATTTCATTCATTAGAATGAGGCTATAGTCAAACTAGATTACTGATCTATTTGGAAGGAACAAAGAAAAGAGGAAAGAAGAGAGAGAAAACATTGAGAGTTAAGCCTTATACTTCTGAACAAAGTGATGAATTCAGTAGGGCAACTATTGTCCAAAAGACATCATAATGACAATAGGAACAAAAAGCTGGGGAACAAAGGCTTGTGATGCACATGAATGAAAGATTTCGCTTTCCTACAGCTTCAGATGGAAATTCTTCATTTTCGTTCTATGTTCTTTTTTGTTCACACGTGTAAATTTGACCTAACCTTTCTGTTGAAGTACCATAATCTAGGCAAAGACATTTAACAAAAGTTCATATCACAAATGAAAGGTTCAGATTATGTTTGTTCATTGCTTTTCCTAACCCAATGTACTGACATAATTTCAAATTCTCTATCCTGGATGCAAGTTAGATCATAGAAACTGGAGATGTTTGGGCTGGAAGTCTAATGTACTTTAAATACAAGACTGAATGCACTAGTCTTAACTGATCAGTAACATAAGTGTATTTTTCCTTAAGATTTGCAAGCTATGCAATTAAAAAATAAACAATACAAATACATGTCATTTTTGTGATTCCTTTAGCAAAGACTATCTATGCATTATTTTTTCCTCCATACTTAAGTCTTTCTCACTAAGGCAGCATATATTTCAGTTGTAAAAGTTCAACAACTTCAATTTAGCAAAACATGCTTCATTAATTTTTACAAACATTTCCAAAATAAAATAAGAAAGAAGCTTCCCTATTAATTACCCTGAGGAAAGGGAGAAATTCTTGATCAGTTTTGACAGTGGTTAACTACAGATCAGAAAATGCTGTACTAAGCGTAAGAAATAAACATGTGAAGGCAGGATTTAAACAAAAAATGTTACATAAAGCAGACAAGTTCATGGCTATAAAATCAGGAGCGATCTGAATACTCAAGAAAAAGGGCTGCAGTTTTTAACTGACCAGACAGGAATGAAGAAAAATACTTGACAGCATTGATATTGAAAAAAATAAAAGTAATGTGGGTCAGAACAAGAAGAGCGTCTATAATTCCTCTCTGGGTAATGTGTTTCAGCAGAAAATGCACTACAACATGTGAACATACCCATGGCAAATATACTGGGTTTTTGGTCATTTCCTCAATACTTCCCAGAAGGTTTACATTGCATGGTATCTTTTTACTTGAGACTTCAGCCTACCTTTTCTACATACTAATGCGAAAACTATCAACAATGTCTGAACATCTCATCAGTTATTATGGTTCAAATGAACACTCTGTCTGTTTGAAATAGTCTGAGCTTTACCCTGTGTAAGAGAAAGGCAGAAATTTCATAGGAAAGGACTTTGGTGATGAAGCTATCTCAGCCTGACAGCCACTTTCATCAGTAACAAAATCATGTTCAGTGCCATGGAATTCCCCATTAGTCATATAAAAATATGGCACTTCACTTGGTCCATCTTAGACACTCTTAGGCACTAGCTAGAGATGGGAGAAATTGTTTGTTTTCTGAAAGGTTTGCTCCATTGAGTTGGCTACTTTACTTCATTCAATTTTGCTATGTTCTAGAGAAATAGCTTAGGTTGAAACTCATTTCCTGGGGTCTTGGGTAGATAAAGTGAGATAAGACAATCCCATTCAAAGTTCTCTCAAATCTGTGCCAGACTCAGGATGATAACTCTACTATACCATAGCCCTCAGAATATCAAGACTGTCTGACTTCCCATAGTGAAACATAAGTTAAACTCCCGGAAAGAAAAAAAAAAAAAAAAAAAAGACTCATAACAATTAAATGAGGATCCTTTCTTCTTCATGGACTTTTGAAAGAAATCAGAGACACAGATAACGATCAGGAATGGAAAATTTTTGCTGTTGTGTTCCATAAGAACAGTAAAAAGAACTGATATCAAGACTGAGCTTGAAAATGTATTTTAAGTGGTTCTCTCCTTTACCTTACAATCTAGGATTATTGCTTCTCAAAATGTTAGAAGTATACAATTTTATATACTTACACATTTAGAGTTTTGTTTAGGTATCTGTAAAATTCAGAGAGAATTGGCTGGATGGTCACACTCAAAGAGTTGTTGTCAATGGTTCAATGTCCAAATAGACACCAGTCATGACTAGCATTCTTTGGGGTCAGTACTGGGACCAGTGCTGTTTAACATCTTTGTTGGGGACATGGACAGTGGGATTGAGTGCATCCTCAGAAAGTTTGTCAATGACACCAAGCTGTGTGGTGCAGTCAACACACTGGAGGGAAGGGATGCCATCCAGAGGGACCTTGACAGGCTTGAGAGGTGGGCCCGTGCGAACCGCATGAAGTTCAACAAGGCCAAGTGCAAGCTCCTGCTCATGGGTTGGCGCAATCCCAAGCACTACAGGCTGGGTGGAGAATGGATTGAGAGCAGCCCTGAGAAGATGGACTTGGGGGTGTTGATGGACGAGAAACTCAACATGAGCCAGCAGTGTGTGCTTGCAGCCCAGCAAGCCAACTGTGTCCTGGGCTGCTTCAAAACCAGCACAGCCAGCAGGTCAAGGGAGGTAAATCTGTCCCTCTACTCTGTTCTCATAAGACCCCACCTGGAGTACTGCATCCAGCTCTGGGGTCTCCAGGACAAGAAAGACATGGAGCTGTTGGAGCAAGTCCAGAGGAGGGCCATGAAGCTGATCAGAGGGCTGGAGCACCTCTGCTGTGAGGACAGGCTGAGAGAGTTGGGTTTGTTCAGCCTGGAGAAGAGAAGGCTCTGGGGAGACCTTATAGCAGCCTACAGGGAGCCCGCAAGAAACCTGGAGAGGGACTGTTTACAAGGGCATGGAGTGATAGGACAAGGGGTAATGGCTTTAAGCTGAAGCTATTTAGAACAGGTAAGGAAGAAATTCTTCTTCCATAAGGAAGAAGTTATTCCCTGTGAGGGTGGTGAGGCACTGGCACAGGTTGCCCAGAGAAGCTGTGGATGCCCCATCCCTGGAAGTGTTCAAGGCCAGGTTGGATGGGGCTTTGGGCATCCTCATCTAGAGGAGGGGTGTCGCTGCCCATGGCAGGGGGTTGGAACTAGATTATCTTTAATGTAAATTCCAACCTAGGCCATTCTATGATTCTATGATTCTATGAAATTGGAAATCTTTCCTCTCTTCTGAAATACCTATCACTCTAAGACAAAAAAATGGCAATAACTCATTATGTATGCTATTAGAGTACTTTTCTGGGAAGAAAGAAGGCAGGCAGAATGCAAAAAGGCTAGGAAGAAAGAGCAGGGAAAGAAGGAAGGAAGGAAGGAAGGAAGGAAGGAAGGAAGGAAGGAAGGAAGGAAGGAAGGAAGGAAGGAAGGAAGGAGAAGGAGAAGGAGAAGGAGAAGGAGAAGGAGAAGGAGAAGGAGAAGGAGAAGGAGAAGGAAAAAAAGGAAAAGGAGAAAGAAAAGGAGATTGTAAATTCTTCATTGATGTCCTGCATGGCTTATCTGCTGTGATTTACTATTGTGATTGTTGACTAGCTGACCACTGATTTTTACGCATGGGTATAGAAGAGACAGATTGACATGGGTTTCATTAAAATTCAAGAAACTCAACTCCACAGAGAGCATGACTAACTAACTTATACATGACAAGAATCCCCACAGATGGTTCTTCACCCTTGCTAAAGGAATTAAGTCTACCAAAAGAATCCTTGTCTATAAGCAGCCAATTCCCCAAATCTACAGGCTCATCTGCACAGAAATTCTTTATACTGTCATTCTTAAGTACCTTAGGGTAGCAGTGAAAGACAGGGAGCCAACAGGGAGTGCCGACTGCTGCCTCCACTAACCCTCAAGCATGCTGGTGGCATGGGGATGATGGGATTATAAAGTAAACATAATAAAACACAGTACTAGGGCATTCAGTGGCCACAGTATATTTGCTTGCTTATCTTTTCCCTGTAAGACCTGGGAATGAAATTCTTATTACAACTGCACAGAGCCTGTGTACAAAATTGGTAGTTATTAAACCATTAAGGCAGTCCGCAAGTGAATATTGAATTTAGTTTTCTATACCAATTAACATTCCCTTTTCATACAATTCCTCTTTTTTTTTTTTTTTTTGGTGAATATTCTCACAAGATCTACATTTTATCATCAAATGTTGAAGCTCTCCCTCTCTGGCTCCCTGTCTGTGTGTGTGTGTATACACACACAAAGCCTGTTAATAGCTGGCTCCATTGTGTCACTAAGGACGAAGAAGAAGCTTCATTTACTTAAAACAACAAAAAAAAATCCTCTGTCCTGTTTTTCTGTCAATCAAGCCAGCAGTAATTAAAAGGCAGGAGTCAGGGAGGAAAATAAGGCTTTTGCCTGAAGAACAAAAGAAGAAATGTTTAATAGGGACAACATAATAAAAAAGAAAATTAATTAATAAATAAAAGGATCAGCAGTTTCTATATTCCAAATGAGGAAACTGTTCTGAGGAACCTGGAAATAATGCTTTTTAAGCATTTGTTAGTAAATGGGTGTATTAAAAAAACATGCTTCTCAGGGTATGAAACCTCCCATCTATTGGTCACCAGCTGGATCTAACACTCCTGCTGTAATAACCAAACTTCATTCCTATTAGATCATGCATGATCTCTGAGAGCTCAGCAAGAAGCCTCAGCTACATGTCACTCGGAGTATTATGCATGAACATCCTACAAAAGCTGTTGATTTTATAGTCATAATTCTCTGTGACATAAGAAAGGAGTATCACTGTCTTGTTGATGTAAAAATGTGGAAAATGGTGATCATATTGACTGCCTCAAGAAATATCAACAGTTCTCAGCAGAGACAATCAGCCAATATAGGTCTTCTACAAACTTCTTGGTCAATGAGTTAGATATAAGACCATCCATCCTCTTATCAAAGAGAAGATAAGGACACAGAAATTACATGGGAAACTTTCACTTTTAGAAGATGACTGTACAGTACCAAGGATATTGAAGTGAGATGGAAAAACTTATCACACTACTTCACATACTACTTAGAAAATGCCATCTCCATTTCTATCAGTCTGTCCTCTCTAGATAATAGCCAGCTGAATTCTCAGTACTTAGGGAGAAAACCAAACTCCTGTAAAAACACTTTTCCCCCAAAGTGTACCTTTTTCAGAAATTTTAGATGTTCTCCTCAGTTCCTGTCTCAAAGGAATCATCATAACAGAGATGTTGACCTATGGCTGGAAAGTAACAATTGGCTGGCATGAATGATCCTTCTGTCATGGGTTTGCCACCAGAGAAAAAGTGTAAGTATATCCTAAAACAAGTGTGGATGGCAGAAAGTAAAGTAAGGCAAATATGACTGATTGGCTATGAAGTCTTTCAGAGTTGGCAGACATATAGCCAAATTGTTTCTCATCCACACAGCAGGAAGATTGGCCGCCTTTCTGCTTCCTGAGAGTGAAAGATAAAGGCTGCAGGCCAATACCAAGGCTATCAGTTTCACCTGCATTTGTTATAGCAGTGGCAGTTGCATCCCAGATACTATCTGGATCCCAACTGAATTTAAGGGCATGCACTAGTGATTGCAGCTATGAGGAAGGAGATCTCAATGGAAAGTGTCTTCACCCATTTAGAGGCCCTAGAAAATCTAGCTGGATGAAAGATCCTTTTCTCTGTTACCTCTCTCATCAATGTTTGGAAAGCTTATCCTTCCTACAGATATTTCTGCTAGTTTTTAAGGGTGCTGCTTCCTACATGAGCAGATTACTCTTCAAATACTGGCAGAAGAATAAGACATCCTTTCACCATTCTTGATCAGGCAACCCTCTATCAATACACTGTTGACTCAGGGAGCTGTGCAAAGAACTGTCTCTTTGCACATGCAAGAAAGCACCTTGTTTCTAAGAAACTTGTGAGGGATGTTAGCACTGGATTTAACAGTCAGTCACACCGTCATCTTCGTCCTCTCTGTACTGGAGAATTTTTATCCAGTCTGTCTGGCCTTCAGGGCATGTATCCTGCTGTGGTCAGCCACTATGTAAGAGCTAGGCTCTTAAACTAACTGTAAGAGTGTAAGTGGGTCAAAAATTACAAAGGTGATGAAGAAGATGGTCTGCCTGGGAAAATAATTTTTTCCCCTCTGTTGTTCCCTCAGTCTTTGAACTCCCTCCTAATCATCTAAATCATCAGTACCTGTGATGATACATTCTTTTTAGAAACAAATTATGGTGAGTACAAACTGTGTGGTCCAGCATCCTTTACTAAAGAAGTCTTTTTAGTCTCCAGAGGACACCTGGCACTGAATCAATACATACTCTAAAAACAGTTGCAAGACTTCCTAGTGAAGAGGGCTCTCTGTTGCCTGGTCTGTAATTAATTTTTATTTGAAGTAAGAAAGAAGAAGTTATTCTCAGTAGACATCGTTCACATTGAGATCAAAGCATAACACACTGAATCCCATCCTCCCTGAAATCATCTTGTTCTTCTTTGAATGGACCTTTTTTGGGGTCTCCATGTCAGGTGACAATAAATTCTACGGTTATCTAACTACAGTAATACACCATTTTTAATTAAAATACATATTAAAAACAAACAAACAAACAAAAGCTTAGTCCTTCTGAGGAATCCAGCCTTAAAGTGCATGTGCTTTTGAGGTCCTTTTCTTCAATCTTGCTCTCCACATGGCTACTTTTACTGCTTCTTAGAT
Organism: Grus americana; assembly: GCF_028858705.1. Classification (NCBI taxonomy): domain Eukaryota; kingdom Metazoa; phylum Chordata; class Aves; order Gruiformes; family Gruidae; genus Grus; species Grus americana. The sequence goes on along the minus strand of NC_072891.1, from coordinate 7,427,671 downwards.
TGTAACACACTGCACACAAACATCGTATGTCCCATGTTCGTAGTTCTTTTCCCTTCCTCTGAAATGTGTTTGCCTGCTTTCTTCTCTTCCTGGGAACCCTCTTTATCTCTAGTTGTGCTTCAAAATCTCTGATATCTGTGTGCTTCACTCCCTGCGTTTTCCAACCAGCTCTTCAAAGCAACATTGCAGTAGGTCATAATCCACTGCTGTCAGAGAAGGTCTGGTATTTTCTCCATTGAGAGAATTTCACCAGCCCTAGGTAGCAGGAGCCACCAGAAAGAGAAAAAACAATCCTCCTCCCTCTGCTACTCAGCCTTTTAGCAGAACAGAGCAGAACATAATGTAACACTCAGAAATATACAGCAAACCCAAGCAAGCAAACAAAACAGATGCCATCTGCCACAGTCTGGAGAGCATATTCCCTGCCAGCCTTGATTCAAGACAGCCAGAATCCATTCAACTTAAAGGCTCTAAAGGAGTTTTTTATCATGTCATGTTATATCAGTGTTTTCTTTGTAGGAAGAAACAGCTGATAAGATCAGTATTTATTTATTTTCATATTTTTAAAGGTTTTTATTTGCTGTTTTCCTTTGAGAACACTGTGTACAGGTACTGGAGTCTTCTACATAATAACAGAAACTGAGGTCCCAGAGAGGGTCAAAACTTGTAGTGTCAGTTTCTATTATGTGGAGGATAAGTCAGGAAATTCCTTTGTCCTGAATAAACTTACTTCTCTCTTCAACCATCGCCAATGAGATTAGAAGCCAGCTCATATCAGCCTTGTAGTATGTGGTGAAATTTGCTGTATAGTTATCTCTATACCAGGTTATTTTTATTGTCACAAATGTCCAGTTTAGGGTAGAGGTATGAGGTTCAGTCCTACCAGGAAATATACTAAGACATGGAAAATTTTCAATTATTCAGCTGACTGGAATTGTTCTTGAACTGAGGCTGAGGACAGGAGCTATCTTAGATGTCTTAATAAGCATTTTCCAAAATAAAAGCACCACATAATAATTTCTGCAGTAGTACAAATGTTCTGGCCTGTATTGGAGATCTTCTTGAGTGTGTAATGACAGTAGCTTTTGTCATCTGTGCTTTACCACTTCACTCCAAATGGGAATTAATGCCTCTGGAAAATACTATTATAATGTAACATGACATAGAATGATCTCTCAGCAGTTGTTGAGAAGATCACCATACATCACATTGTAGTGACTGCTAAGGGTGGGAAGAAGTATAAAACCAAATGTGCAATGATGGTTAATACAACTTCTCTTTCCTACAGCATTATAATAAGAAAAACTGGAATTCCATGGACGAAACCTTATCTTGAATCACGTATTCTTCAGTGGTTTCTAGCTGCCTGTTCACACTTACAGTTTCGTCTTCTGTCAGTGGAAAAAATATATACCACTAAGCACTTCTGGCGAATCCTCATTTGAATTAATGATTATGAGCAATGACAGTCCAATCACAGTAAATGACATCAGAATATTTTGACTGGCACACAACAAGGCACACTCATGAGTGGTAAGAAACGGTCTCCCTACTTTGTCCCCTCACCAGCAATATTGCAAGAGGAACACACTCTTCATCACAGTATGGGAAACAAATACCTACCACCACCTGTATCACCAACACAACTGCATTCTTCCCTACAAAGTAGTCCATCACTCTCATAATTTACTTTAAAAAAAAAAAAAAATCAAATAGATTATGCCTAAAACTTGCTTTTTCAAAGGACACAACAAGTCCCAAATTAAAACACTGGCATCTGAATGCAATTCTCTGCCTGGTGACTATGGAAATCAACAAAATGTTGCTAGTGTTCCAACTAGAATGTTTGCTGAGTATTCATCAACAATACAAGATGTTTGTGTAACCCATATAAGTTCACAGAGTAAGAAGTGTTAGTGCTTTGAACGTCAGTGACTTTTCTCTTTTAATAGAGAATCTTGGGTCCAGCTTGATATGTTAGCTAAGATGAGAGCAATCACATTCGCATTAGGTTATGGACTTCTCAAAGGAGCTCTAAAAATAAATAAATAAAAAAAACCCCAACAAAAAACCCCTTTAAAATTTCTCAAATGAACTTTATCTAATGGAGGATGTTTGTATAAAAGCTGAGAAATCACTGCTTGCTTAGAGCAATCAACATAAAATCAACATTTACCTTAGCAGTACCAGGTACAAAATTATTACATTCTCTGTATATTCTTTGGGAGGACTTTATTTCTGGGATTCTACATACTTTTCATTTAATAGAAAACATAAGTGCACAGAAGTTTTGGATATATATATACACGTGATCATCTTTTAGCATCATATAGCATCAATATAGCCATCTTCCTGGTTTAACATAAATTTTAAATTTCAAGAGCTGGCAGAATTTTGACCCAGAATTTTGCAAAAGCTGTACAGCTTTTTCTTAATTTCTTCTGCCTTAAGTGCCTCTAGGTGATCATTCAGAAATGCAAGTGTCCCAAATTAGTGACCACAGCTTGAATATTTGATTCTCCTTTGGTTTGTCAAAGAGGTTGTCATCTTGTCTCTCTTTTGGAAAGTATAAAGTACCTTATGTGCCTTTGGAAGCTATGGACATTGCAAATATTAGCTCTCTAATTTAGTGAAATATCTGTTACAAGGTTTATTTGTTGTAGTTCATGGCTTTCATGAAAAATATATGTCCTTTGTTACAAGAAACTGTGAACATGCTCAAGTAAAATGTAGGCCAAATGGCAAATAAAATTGATCTAGAGAAATCAAGCTGTTGTTAAGGAAATGAATATTAGGAATGGTTATTTATATTTCCCATAGACATTTAGGAAAAAAGAAATTAGTTCTTTTAGTATTTTAAATTTTTAAGTACAAAAAATTTGTACAATTTCTGTAGAATGAAGGAACGTGTGGCCAAAAATGTCTCAGCTAAAAAAAAAAAAAAAAAAAAAGAATTCTCCACTGACAAATGTTCTAACAGATTTTAATGAATTTGTATTGAAAATTTTAATGTATAATTTATCTTTTTTTTTTAAAACTGACCCTTTTCCAAATACATATAATTTGAAAGTTTTATGATATTCTCAATTTATTTTTCTTTGTTGTTTGGGTACCCTCATGATTCTATTTCATATCTGACAATTCAGAGAGAGAAGTAATTTTTGTCTTTTGGCTCAAAGTAAGTTTTCTATGCTATTGTAAATAAATAAAAAAAAAAATTGAAAATATTATTGTATGTAATAAAGTTATAGATATTGTAAAAAGAGGTATTAACAGCTCAAAGACATCTCAGAGATGTTTCCAAACTTTAACAGGACAAGGACGATATTGATATGAGTGTCTTGTAGTTGCTAGTACCTAGGTTTAGGATTGTTTCTAGATTTCTGTAAGCAATATCATAAGTAATACCAATGCACACAACTATGAAAATTATGTTAGGGAAATACAAATATAGGTAAAATTAATAACTTTGCTTTCTCCAATGGCAGCCTGAGACAGGAAGTGGGACTGGTACTTCAATGGGTAAAGCAAAGGACTGTCTTTCTCCTCTGCTATTAACTTGCTAAGTCAATATAGAAAAATCACTTAAACAAATATTTTCAAAGTTTGTTGAATAAATGAAGGTACTTCAGCGTAAAAGTAGATGCTGTTATAAGACCAATAAGATAAAGAGAACTGGAATGACCTACAGATAACTCTGTTTTCATACTGTCACCTTCGAGAGTTGTGTATGCTCAGATAACTGACAAATTCAACACAAAATTGGTGATAGAGAGAGGGTGGAATCAGAAGCAACAAGGTCAAGGGAACATACCTCTTGTGGAACCCACACCATGATGAATCACAGGGTTTCCTTTCCTGAAGGATGATCATACAATCATATAATCATAGAATGGTTTGGGTTGGAAGGGACCTCAAAGATCACCTAGTTCCAACCCCCTGCCTTGGGCAGGAACACCCTCCACTAGACCATGTTGCCCAAAGCCTCATCCAACCTGGCCTTGAACACTTCCAGGGATGGGGCATCCACAACCTCTCTGGGCAACCTGTTCCAGTGCCTCACCACCCTCACAGGGAAGAATTTCTTTCTAACATCTAATCTAAATCGACCCTCCTTCAGCTTAAACCCATTACCCCTTGTCCTGTCACTACACTCCCTGATAAACAGTCCCTCTCCAGCTTTTCTGCAGGCCCCTTTAGGTACTGGAAGGCTGCAATTAAGTTTCCCTGGAGTCTTCTTTTTTCCAGGCTGAACAAGCCCAATTGTCTTAGCCTGTCTTCACAGGAGAGGTGCTCCAGCCCTTTGATCATTGTTGTGGCCTCCTCTGGACTCGCTCCAACAGCTCCATGTCTTTCTTGTCCTGGGGCCCCCAGAGCTGTATGCAGTACTCCAGGTGAGGTTCTCATGACAGCAGAGTAGAGGGGCAGAATCACCTCCCTCAACCTGCTGGTCATGCTTCTTTTGATGCAGCCCATGATACCACTGGCTTTTTGGGCTGCAAGCGCACATTGTCAGGTCGTGTTGAGCTTCTCATCAATCAACACTCCCAAGTCCTTCTGCTCAGGGCTACTATGAATCCATTCTCCACCCAGTCTGTAGTTGTGCTTGGGATTGTGCCAACCCATGTGCAGGAGCTTGCACTTGGCCTTGTTGAACTTCACGCGGTTCTCACTGCCCACCTCTCGAGCATCAACTCAAGGTCCGTCTGGATGGCATCCTTTCCCTCCAGCGTGTCGACCGCACCACACAGCTTGGTGCTGTTGACAAACCTTCTGAGGGTGCATGTGACTGACAAAGATGTTATCAGCACCAGTCCCAATACTGACCCCCGAGGAACACCACTCGTAACAGTTCTCCACATGGACACTGAGCCATTGACCACAACTCTTTGAGTGCGAACATCCAACCAATTCATTATCCACTGAGAGGTTCATCCGTGGAATCCATGTCTCTTCAATTTAGAGACAAGGATGTCATGCGGGACAGTGTCAAATGCTTTGCACAAGCCCAGGTAGATGACATCAGTTGCCCTTCCCTTATCCACCAATGCTGTAACCCCATCATAGAATGTCACCAGATTTGTCAGGCACGATTTGCTCTTAGTGAAGTCATGTTGGCTGTCACCAATCACCTCCTTGTTTTCCATGTGCCTGAGCACACGATGCATGGGATGTATGCTAGGAACTATGGAGCCTATTGGAGTAAGATCCATGAAGCAGACTGACTAACTGTTTAGTCCCAACTATTTAAACATACTTTTAAAACAACCTATCTTACTCCGTTTTAGGGCTGGAAAGGAAGACAAAACTGTTCTGAAAGAGTAATCCCTGTTTTCCTGAAAATCCAAGTCTGAGCCTTCAGAAATCAGAACACATTGCATCTCACATCACTAAGCTCATAAGGTAGATTTTTGTAAGGATAAAAAGTGTGTATAATTGCCCTTGGAGTGAGTGATTTCTGAGTCAGAGTAACCCAACACTATCTATGATTATGAAGAGTTTATTTTCTTTTTATTTAGTTTGGGGTAGAAGGAGATAAAAAGGGGAGTGACTGTTATGGCAGTTTGGATGAATACAACAAAAGATCAGATAATAAAACATCTGTTAAGAACATGTGTTGGAACTCCAGGGTATACACTGAAACTAGTCAGTAATATCTGTGAGTGAATGAAAGAATGAATAAATAAGTGTATAAAGTCATGATTCCTTCCATCATCCCTCCCCTATGGAACCCGCAAGGATTTTTTAAATCTTGTCAAGGATAGAGGAACCTAACATCTCTGCAGCTGTTATTCAGTACAACATCTTCATATTGACAGATCTATCAAACTAGAGAGGAGTTCAAGACTAAAGAAAATATGAAAGGCCACTGTAAAAGAGCAACCATGGCCCAGAGAACTTTATCAGTGAGAAAAGATAGGGGAGGAAAAGAAAAACTCAGAGAAATGAAGTGACCTGCTCTAGGGCCCTGAAGAACGCCAGAGATAGGAACTAAGTCATGGCTTGATGGTTTCTCTCTATTAGATGCATTGCATTTCAGGAGTATGAGTATAAAACATACTCTTAAAAGTACAAATGTGTGCTAGTGTGTATATACTTCTGTTTACTGTTGCAGAACTGCCTCAATGATCCAGGATCGTCTCCATTCCAGAAGGTAAAAGGTAGTGGTTTTATCATATAAAACCCCACCACTGTCCCAACGGGTTCTGATACCCTGATTGATGCACAACATTTGGCATTGCTTTGCTGCTCTATCAAAAATTACTTTTCTACTTGTATATTAGAGAGCTTCTCATTAATGAATGACAGGCATGTAAGTGGACAAAGATGAAGAAAATAATTCCCAGGAAGTGTAAGAAATGCTGTGAGGTCATACAGGAAGCCTGTAACAGTTCTAGGAAGAGAACCGGGATATCCTATTTTAGCTAGATATTGTTTTAGCCAAGCTCTAGCTAAGAACCGATTCTTCCTGTTTTGGAAACAGGTGGCTGCAGTTAAAAGCAATGCAACCCCAATCACTTACAAGCTAGTTATCTTTAAATTGTTTCCTTGAAATTGGATGATGATGAGATATTTTCTATGTATCTTTCCCTCTTTGAGTTTTTGCTCCGTCTGTTTGAGTTTTTCCTTTTGGGCATATTGCAATAGCTGCTGGCTAAAAGAACCAGCCGAGGGAACACAGACATTCTCAGTTCTCATTAGGATACTGGAAAAAAAAAGTATTATCCTCTGTCTTTTTACTTATAGTGCTGGAGGGACATTATAGTGGCTAACTGTAAAGATAAAAAAAGATCTTGTCACATTCCTTTCTCTACTACCTGGATGGCACTGTGGAAAATATCAACAAAACAATGTAAACAGGGTGGCTTTACGAACTTCCTAATACTGCAGCACTGATGCCTTTCCTTTCAGTGATGGCCATTTGTGTCCACACTACGAGGGAGTACAAATAAAATGCTTGATATTAAATAAACATAAGGTAAAGTGACATTTAGCGTGACATAAACAGCTCTAGGAAGTCTTTGAGAAAAGGATTTATCAGCATAGGTAGCTTAAATGTACAAAGCCTTCAAATCCTTTCCTGATTTTCCATCCCACAATTCCTGTACTGTGAGTTAGTACACATGAAACTAAAGAAAGGCTAATTGTAGCATAGTTGTAATTTTTTACTTGTAATTGAGAATCAAGCAGAAAGAAAAAATGATCAGAAAGTCAATTACTCACTTGAAGCTTTATACTTAGGAAGATTTCAGTCTTCTGATCTAGCCCAATACCTTGCACGCTCTTCTTTCTCTTCCCCTTCCTAAGAGTGCTCTCCTTGGTGCTTCAGTTTAGTTTCTACATTCTGCATATTTCAAAATTTAAGAGAAAAATATTATAATAGGTTAATTTTAAGATGGATCTCATTAATGAGACAGCTAACTGAAAAATCAATGATCAGTTCTGAATATTAGCTTGAAGTCAGCTGTGCAATCCTCACATGTTCTGGGAGAGAGGGTGGGTGGCTTACTGTTTAATTCATATCTTGCTTCTCATGGCCTCCCAAGAGGTGCGGTAAATTATAACCTGACAAGAGATGTTACAGTATACAAGCCAAAGTCTTCCACCCACAAACAGAAGCAGAGTGCAAGACCTTTTCCTAATGCCCTGAAAATATGCCTGAATTTTGACTTTAAGACATCATGTCTCAAAGCTGAAACACTATTTGGTCTTTAGGTTTTTTGTCTCTGTGCTTTTGGATAGCTAGCACAAGTACACGGATGTGCACACCTCATGACTCGGCCATAGCCGCACACTTCTGAATTGGGATCCATGAAACTGCCGTCGGTTGGTTGTAACTTTTCCTTGGCTTAGGCTGGGGAAAAACCACCAAATGATCTACAGAAAAAAGGTACTGAACACTATTACCAAACCCTTTAAATGTTTATTCTGGATTTTTTCCCCCAATTTAATTGTATTTTAAAATAGAATCAGATGATATTAAACAGTCTATTTATTTTCTCCATTTCCTATGCTCACAAAACCAGGACATCTGTTGGGTTTAAAACATTTGAACGAGTATCAAAACCAGTCATATATGGGCACAGTTCTCACAGCAGAGCAGAAACAACTTTTTAAAATGTTGGCCTATGGGTCGAAGTCATTGTGTTTACCTAAAATATTGTTACAACTGACACAAACACATGTGGGCATGCAGAAGCAGAATCTATTGATGACTGCAAATTTACTAACCAAAAATATGAAATAATATGTCTTTTCTAGGGAAGTAATCTACTGTCATAGCCCAACATTTGCCTTCTATGTGTCTGACAGTTTTGTTGAGCAAAGGACCAAGTCCTGTGAACCAGAAGTACACACAACCTAGAGGGCCACACAGTAGACCCTTAAGGCAAAGGAAGGCTGTGTGTGATACCATCTTCCGTCCTGCTCACCTGGACTCTCTGTATATACGTCAAGCCTAAGACATTAACCAAGAGGCCAGAATTTGGCTTCAGCAAGTTCTAAGAAAACAGGATTCATTTCATGGGGGAATCCTCTTTCCTGGAGAGCATGAAAGAATTTATCTATTCTTATGAGTATTAAACCTGATGTAACAGGATAAAGGCATGGGGCCTTCAGGAAGATGGTGGTGGGGAGTCAACCTGAGGAACCAGAAGGGTAATTTCCTCCAAAAGGATTTATTTGCACTCTTGGGAAGTATATGCTTCAATTAGGCTGCAGAATCTCTGAAAACAGTATAGGTGGCTACCACCCTTCCTACAGAGAGGTAAAAATTGTCAATCTGTCACAAATTATATATACCATAGCTATGTCATGTGATTTTTCAGTTATCCCTTGTATTTACTTTTTTGACCTGATCCCTGAACTTCGTCCCTATGAATTCGCCTTAGGCTATGTCCTCTTTTCCCAGCACTTCACTGAAGAGTTCAGTTCTTGTCACTGGTTGCTGGAGGTTGTGACTCCAGGGAAATCCTCTTTAGGTCCGTTAGCCCGAGATAGAATATTTAGTGGTTTCAGGGAATGAGACAACTGTACTCCTGAAAACAGAAATTCTGTAATAAGATCATGCATATTTTTTACAGGTCGGTTATCAATTAGTGAAGCTAGCAAGCCCTAGCATGTTTTTGCTGAACTTCTGAAAATAGTGTTTTGATGGATCAAGCAAAATTAGGCAAATTTTCACACCAATAATTAGGATCATAGGATCACAGGATATCCTGAGTTGGAAGGGACCCATAAGGATCATCGAGTCCAACTCCTGGCCCACACAGGACCAGCCGAATCAGAGCATATGACCGAGAGCGTTATCCAGACGCTTCTTGAACTCAGTCAAGCTCAGTGCTGTGACCACTTCCCTGGGGAGCCTGTTCCAGCGCCCGACCACCCTTTCAGTGAAGAACCGTTTCCTGATATCCAACCCAAACCTCCCCCATTGCAGCTTCATGCCGTTCCCTTGGGTTCTATCACTGGTCACCAGAGGGAGGAGATCAGCGCCTGCCCCTTCGCTCCCCCTCGTGAGGAAGCTGTAGGCCGCGATGAGGTCTCCCCTCAGTCTCCTCTTCTCTAGGCTGAACAAACTGAGGGATTTCAGCCTTTCCTCATACGTCTTCCCCTCTAGACCCTTCACCATCTTTGTTGCCCTCCTTTGGACACTCTCCAATAGTTTTCTGTCCTTTATAGAAGATAATTTGTAAAATTTCAAATCTTTCTAACAAGAAAAGGTCAGGATGCTTCTCAGAAAATACTTTCATAAGAATATTCTTTACAATTGAGCAAAACCTTGAGGTTTTTTTTCCCCTAAGCTTGTTTTCAGAAATGATATGACCATTTATTGCAGTATTTTTCCATGCAATATCTGCCTGACACAGCCTGCCAGCATGGAAAATTCCTGCCTGAACTTTTGAGAACTAGCAATATTGTTACCAGTTGGAATGAGAGACCAGATATGGAAAATGTCAGTCAAGTTTAAGCACTGACTTTGCTTCCTAAGCTGCTTGGCTCTGTGATGCCATTCTTCCTATGGGGTGCCAACACCTTTTACAACCTGGGCTACCTTCTGTTGCTGATTGCATCCTTGTCATCACTACACAGAGCTGCCAGCCCAAAGCATTTACAAACCATGAAAGACTGCTGAAAACCCACACAATTTTAAAATTATAGGTTTGAAGCTATCCTTATTTATTATTCTGCTGCTGACCCCTTGAGGTGTTCGTGCTTCACAGTTTCAAGATCTTTTTTTTGCAAGTGTGAAAGAAAAAAACACTTGGTTTTCTTATAATTAAAGATAAGATTTTCAGTGATTGACTTTTGTCTCCTCTTTTGCAGCTTTGAAAGAAAAATCACATTAAAATTTTAGGAAATAGTGAGTGTTAGTAAAACTTTAACAAAGCAGATAGACATACCAAGGCTGGAATTAAAGGCAGAATGATATCTGGCCCTGTACAACCACATCATATCTGTGCAACCCCTGGTAGAGTGTGATTGCTAAATGAACAGCACTGGTGAAGGTGCAGCACTGAAGTGACAGAAGAGGAAATACTAGTGAAAGATGCTGGGGGAAAATTCCCTCTGATAGAAAGCTTTAATGTTTCCAGAAAGCAGGCTGGATATTAGTTGCAATTTTGCTCTTCCCTGAAAGACTCTCACAGAATGACCTGCACAGAATTCAATTTCTTTCCCTTGAAAGGAGGCAGAATTGAGTCAACCCTGTTAGAATTTGAACCTGTGGCTCAAGGGAGTCTAAGTAATTCAACCCTTAGGCACGACTTTTAAGCCATCACCCTCCAGCAAATGATAAAAGGTATTGTATAAAGAAAGGAAACAGAATCGTAATGAGGGAAGTTTTGGGTGAATCATAAAGTGAGATGGGTTTCAGATATTTCTGGAGAGGGGCATGGAATCACATTTTTTTCAGATTATGGGGATAACAACAGGAAACAACAATTGGGTTAAAAACATGTTCCAGATACTGAAGTGAATTTAAGATTTTATGCTATTTGAGAAAGTTTAGGAAAGTTTTTGGTGTGTGTGTTTTGTTTGCTCGTTGGTTCTTCTTGACTTTCTGCTGTCATCTGCTCCTGAAACAGGAGGTAATGTTTGCAGCTATATTTATAACACACCTGAAACTGAAAATAATGGAAACCATATGAAAAAGTTCAGTCTCTCTTTTTTTCCTGTTGCAAAACAGAGAACTGAAAGTTTGAAAGAATGCCTATGAAAATATCCCTAGTAACAATTTTGTGGACATTTTGCTACTACTCTCTCTCTCTCGTCCATTTATACATAAAATTCATGGTGAATATAACCTTAGTGGTTGTGTTGCTTCTGCTTTTGAAGTAAAACTAGGTTTGAAAAAAAAAGTAAATTTTACATTTTCTTCAAACACAGAACCTTTCTCCCTGAGGGACAGGCTTTACTTGTTTCAATCAGATAGAGTTTAGATTTTGCTTAAAATCAAAATAACTCCTATATGACACTCTTTAATATAATAGCAGATATTTATATTATCCCTACAAAAATGTTTACACCAAATGGTATCTGGTGGAAATGAGTTCCATGTTTTTTTAATCAGATTTCAATGAGCTGCCTTTGAATTTTGTTGAATATTTCCATATGTATCCAACATAAGAAATCAAAATAAGAGCACTTTACTCACTTCTAGACATCATTCATTTAAAGATACACATATATCAGTTATTTTGGAGAGGAAAGCTTTCTTTATATTCCTTTAATCTGAAGACATTTTGTTTCCACAATATCATGATTTTGTCTCAACACGTAATCAAAATGGAACACACTATTCCAGGTAAGATTTTCCTTTCTATTCTTGCACATCTTCTACAGCTGAGATCTTTCTGAGCACTTCTTTCTGTTGAGCCATTCACCTAATAGGCAGGATTCTTACCTTCTCTCATCTTTAGACCTTAACAGAGTATAGGGGTAATTCAGTTTACTTCTTCCATTCCACATTATTTCCTTTTTATCAAAAAATAACCATTAGTCTTCTCAGCCAATTTTGTTAGATCACTTTGGGATTCTTTGTGTTATCTTATGGTTCTAAATAAGCCGCACAATTTTTTGACACAGTTGATAATTTTTGTGCAAAACAGTTCCTTAAAAAAAAAAAACTTTACTCAAAAATAAGAAATTTCCAAGGCAAACATATTTTTAAGTATAAATAATTAAGCACTAGTAGGGTTTATATTATTATTATTATTATTATTATTATTATTATTATTATTATTATTATTTGGATCAACAATTCAAACTGGAGTAACTATTTGTGTTGGGTTTGCGTGGCAGGGTTTTGGTAGCGGGGGGGCTACAGGGGTGGCTTCTGTGAGAAGCTGCTAGAAGCTCCCCCTGTGTCTGACAGAGCCAATGCCAGCCGGCTCCAAGATGGATCCGCCCCAGGCCAAGGCCAAGCCAATCAGCGCCTCTGTGATAACATATTTGAGAAGAAGAAAAACACTTGGAGAGAGAGCTTTTGCAGCCGGAGAGAGGAGTGAGAAGATGTAAGAAACTCTGCAGACACCAAGGTCAGTGCAGATGGAGGGGGAGGAGGAGCTCCAGGCGCCGGAGCAGAGATCCCCCTGCAGCCCGTGGTGAAGGCCATGGTGAAGCAGGCTGTCCCCCTGCAGCCCATGGAGGAAGGATGAGGGGGTGTAGCGATTCCACCTGCAGCCCGTGGAGGACCCCACGCCGGAGCAGGTGGAGGCACCTGAAGGAGGCTGCGGCCCGTGGGAAGCCCACGCTGGAGCAAGTTCCTGGCCGGACCGGTGGACCCGTGAAGAGGGGAGCCCACGCCAGGGCAGGTTTGCTGGCAGGACTTGTGACCCCGTGGGGGACCCCATGCTGGAGCAGTTTGCTCCTGAAGGTCTGCACCCCGTGAGAGGGACTCCATGCTGGAGCAGGGGAACGATGAGAGGAGTCCTCCCCCTGAGGATGAAGAAGCGGCAGAGACACCCTGTGATGAACTGACCACAACCCCCATTCCCCGTCCCCCTGTGCCGCTGAGTGGGGAAGGTTGAAGCCGGGAGTGAAGTCGAGCCCGGGAAGATGGGAGGGGTGGGGGGAAGTGTTCTAAGAGTTGATTTTATTTTCTCATTCCTCTACTCTGTTTTGCTTAGTAATAAATCAGATGAATTCCCTCTCTAAGTTTGGTCTGTTTTGCTCGTGCCGATAATTAGTGAGTGATCTCTCCCTGTCCTTATCTCGACCTACAAGCATTTCGTTATGCCTTTTCTCCCCTGTTTAGTGAATGAGGGGAGTGAGAGAGTGGCTCTGGTGGGCACCTGGCCCCCAGCCAGGCTCAACCCACCACACTATTTTTAAATATAAAACGTGTTATTTGTGTTCAGGTAAAATTTAAATAGAAGATTCTTCTCAAATTAGAAATTCAAAAGAAAAAATACTACAGAACTTCTTTGAAAATTGTTACAAGCATGAGAACAAGAAAACTTTCAGATTCAGAAAAAAAGAAGATCCAAAAATTTCCATTGTCTTTTAAAAGGAACAAGTCAAGTTAAGAAAAAAAAACAACAGACAAGCTAAAAGAAATCAAAATTCAGTTCTGTAGTTTTCAGAGGCTACACAGGCTGTTAGTTTGCATTTATATATTCTAATTTTATGCTGGTGACTTAGATCATAGCATTAAATTCAATTTCTACTGTACTGTGAGCAAATACTTGGAGAAATCAAGATGTTACAAATATCTAAATGCTGTGAAATATCAGGGAGTATGACCAGCTATTCTCAGTAGGTCATCCATTGGCCATAGCAAGAAGAAAATCCACAAACATCTCAACGTTTCTGTTGATGTGTCCCAGTCAGAGAGAGGTATTGGGGTATGATACAAAGCTGAGCACTTGAGAAGTCCTGTAATAAAGGGATTAACACTGCACAGCACAGGTTCCTCTCTTCTATATCATGGGCCATTTCTGATGCTTCAAAACCAGATTAAAAAACCATATTGCAGAAAAACAGCACTGATTTCTTTTCTTTTCAGCGGTGGAAATACCCTAAAGATTCTCCTTTTAGACTTCCAGTTAATTTTTTTAGACCTGGGACTTGATTTTCTTCTCATGTTCATGAAAAAGACTTTATCATCACTGATAGAAATATAATGGTGGCAAACCAGAATATTTCATGTTACCCCTCCAAAATCACCACAATGCTATGGACTACAAAGTCTAAACCTCCGTTCTGGGAGTTTAGGAGAAGATCAGTTTGATTTTTTTTTTTTTTTTGGTTTGGGTTTTTTGTCTGCATTAAAACCACTGCAATTCTACTATATACATGCAAAGTCTGCTATTCGAATGAGGATATATTAGAAACATTATATTATGTTAAATAAGGGCACTATTAAATATCATTCCAGTGAGTCCTCCTCTGGTTTAATAGAGAGTTGTTTTGAGTACAACAGAAAAGATCCACTTGGTAGATCTGAGAATGTACCTCTCCAACCCAGTCGTAACCCTGAAAGCAATGGGGTTCACCCATCAGTTTTTGCTATGGGTAGCTCATTTGTTGCTGTGCCATACCAGCTTGATTTAACTAGCATATATGAACAGTGGCAACACAAGCCTGATTCCTGAACATTTAAAACTAGCTGGTGAAGGCAGATGGCATTCTCCAGTTCTCACACAGCTCTACTGCGGAGAACTAAAGTTTAAACTATCAGCTACCTGCCATTTTTGAAATTGCTGCAGATAAAAACTCTTTGATGATTTCAGATTTCTGCTGCTTGCTTGCAGGCTTACAGAGAATAATTGCTACCATAAGAAAACTACTGAAATAGACAATAAACTGATTTTGGCTGGAAGTACATTGTAATTCTGTTCTATATTGGTATGTGCTGCACCACAGAGACAAGTGTTTGTTTTAAACAACAACAAAAAAATAGCTAAACTGAGGTGGAAGAAAAACAACCCACCAGTTTAATAGTTGTGATATAATAATCTCTGAACCAGCTAAGATAGAAACTTAATTGTTACTGAAAAGATTAAATAGACTATGTCTGGTATAAAACACATAGGGCCATATGCCATCCTGCAAGGCTGCAGAACAAAGGAATGAGGCACAACATAATCCAGAACAAAGACCCCATCTGTAAGGGGAAACCATTAATGTGATATGGCTCCCTCATTCTTCTTGAAGGTCTTACCCATATGCTTTGCTAAATGTGGAGATCATCTAGCCTCCATCCTCCTCCTCAAGATCTTCCTGTTTATCTGGGCTAGGTCTTGTATTGGTTCTCTTTACTACTGGTCCCTGTGATAGCACTGAGATTTATTTCCATTGGTCAGTTACCATGACCCTCAATTTTTTTCAGTTGTTTCTTTCTGAAACAGGGAAGCTTGACCTACTTTGCTCATCCTTTGATGCCATTTTTTTTTTTATCTTTGACTGTATATTAAAGAAATTATGTTTATTTTTGCCTAGCTGATCAAGTTCTGTAGCACTGACTTGTCTTTGCTTAATTATCAGACTTGATAAAGACTTCGCAGAATCACAGAATCACAGAATAGCTGAGGTTTGAAAGCATGTTTTGAGGTCAGCTAGGCCAATTCCTTGCTCAAAGCCAGGTCAAATAGAACAGGTTTCTTGGGACATTGTCCAGAAGGGCTTTGAATATTTCCAGTAATGGAGACTCCACACCCTCTGTGGAAACCTGAGGAGCCTGTTCTAGTGCTTGATTGACATAAAATATGGGTTTTTTTCTTATGTTTAAAGGAAATTTCTTGGGGTTTTTTTGTTTATTTTTTGTTTGTTTGTTCGTTTGGGGTTTTTTCCCTTCACTTTGTGCACAGTGACTCCTGCCTTGTCACTGGGTACCACTGTGTGTTGGGTTTGCGTGGCAGGGTTTTGGTAGCGGGGGGGCTACAGGGGTGGCTTCTGTGAGAAGCTGCTAGAAGCTTCCCCTGTGTCTGATAGAGCCAATGCCAGCCGGCTCTAAGACGGACCTGCCCCTGGCCTAGGCCAAGCCAATCAGTGCCTCTGTGATAACATATTTAAGAAGAAGAAAAACACTGGGAGAGAGAGCTTTTGCAGCCGGAGAGAGGAGTGAGAAGATGTAAGAAACTCTGCAGACACCAAGGTCAGTGCAGATGGAGGGGGAGGAGGAGCTCCAGACACCAGAGCAGAGATCCCCCTGCAGCCCGTGGTGAAGGCCATGGTGAAGCAGGCTGTCCCCCTGCAGCCCATGGAGGAAGGATGAGGGGGTGTAGCGATTCCACCTGCAGCCCGTGGAGGACCCCACGCCGGAGCAGGTGGAGGCACCTGAAGGAGGCTGCGGCCCGTGGGAAGCCCACGCTGGAGCAAGTTCCTGGCCGGACCGGTGGACCCGTGAAGAGGGGAGCCCACGCCAGGGCAGGTTTGCTGGCAGGACTTGTGACCCCGTGGGGGACCCCACGCTGAAGCAGTTTGCTCCTGAAGGTCTGCACCCCGTGAGAGGGACTCCATGCTGGAGCAGGGGAACGATGAGAGGAGTCCTCCCCCTGAGGATGAAGAAGCGGCAGAAACACCGTGTGATGAACTGACCGTAACCCCCATTCCCCGTCCCCCTGTGCTGCTGAGGGGGGGAAGGTTGAAGCCGGGAGTGAAGTTGAGCCCGGGAAGATGGGAGGGGTGGGGGGAGGTGTTCTAAGAGTTGATTTTATTTTCTCATTCCTCTACTCTGTTTTGCTTAGTAATAAATCAGATGAATTCCCTCTCTAAGTTTGGTCTGTTTTGCTCGTGCCGATAATTAGTGAGTGATCTCTCCCTGTCCTTATCTCGACCTACAAGCATTTCCTTATGCCTTTTCTCCCCTGTTTAGTGAATGAGGGGAGTGAGAGAGCGGCTCTGGTGGGCACCTGGCCCCCAGCCAGGCTCAACCCACCACAGTCTTTTTGGCGCCCGAACAGGGACAGGAGAAAATCGAGATAAGGACAGTAATTGGAAGAGGTAACAAGCAAAACATTGACTGAACGTAGATTGAGAGTGAAATAGCGGTGAAGGGACGGGAGGTGGATTCTGTGTGTATTGTCTACTCTTGTTTAGTGTTGTGATAGTGTTGCTTTGCTTCTGGTGGGGGGAATTCTTTTTCTTTTTTCCTTGTTGATGTGATTAGTGTGTGTAGTTTTTGTGTTGAATGTATATTTTAATAATTCTTAAATATGTGATTCACAGAGGCGAGGGGTGGAATGTGTTGGGTTTGCGTGGCAGGGTTTTGGTGGCGGGGGGGCTACAGGGGTGGCTTCTGTGAGAAGCTGCTAGAAGCTCCCCCTGTGTCTGACAGAGCCAATGCCAGCCGGCTCCAAGATGGGCCCGCCGCTGGCCAAGGCCAAGCCAATCAGCGCCTCTGTGATAACATATTTAAGAAGTAGAAAAACACTTGGAGAGGGAAGAATTCCCCCCACAGGAGTCAGGCTCTGTCTTCTTTACACCCTCCCATCAGGTATTCATATGCATGGATAAGATCACCTCTGAGCTTCTCAATGCTACTCAAGGCTACTCAACTTTTCTCAAATTGAAGTCTCAAGGCTTCAGCTCTGTAACACATGATAAACATTATAAATGGCATAGGATATGACTGCAAATAAAATTATTTACAATAAAATGCATCTGTTCATTCTTTTAAACCTATTTATTGTATTGATTCCAACTGTTTTAATTACTTAATCAAATATTGTATAGCCCCGAATCAAATGCCTCACAGACATCTAAGAGCAGTGTACCAGCACTGTTGTTTTTATTAATTTAACATATGCTCCTCTCAAATGAAGATGTCATATTAGTTAGATGGTATCTACTTCACATAAAATAAGTGTATTTCCTAAATATATAGAGTTACCCAGGTTTCCTGTTTACCTTTTTGAATATATCAGCACTTTTGTATCCAGTTCTCCAGATTATCTCTATTGTTCCAAAATTTTGTGAAAACCAACATCGAGACCTCAGAGATGGTCTTAGACAGTTCTCTTAAATTTTTTTGATGTAAACTATCAGATATGTTAATGCAAATATATCAGATTTAGTAACAGTAGTTTAACATGCTTCTTAGCCATTTCTTGGAGCTGAAAGCATATCATCATATGATGTGACTACATTTTTCAGATTTTCCCAAATGCAGAAGGGAAATATGTACCAAAAAGGTTTGCCTTGACAACTCTACTATTCCAGTCCACTAAATAATCAATACAATTACTATTATTTGTACAAACTTTTTTCAGTCAGTAAGAGATATCAGCTACCACTTGTTTTGCTTTATCTGCAGGAACATGAGGTTGGACTAGATATACTTCAGAGGTCCCTTCCAACCTTCATGAGTCTAACATCACAAACAGTGATTCAAAACAATTTACTCTGATGATTCGGAAAAAAGTATACTTCTCCCTTTATGTCAACTATGTCCTTCATAAATAGCATTGGTTATAAGCATTGATTTAAAATTCCAATTTTGCAATCAGTTTTCATCAAGCAAAGCTAAGGCAAAATTATTTTCATGAATGAAAATTTCCAGTTCCTTGTATTTCTTTTCCAAGATCCTACCACTGCTATGTCTTTTGCTGTGCTGATTATAGAATCAAAAATCTTAGAATAATTATGCTAGAAAGGACCTCTGGAATTTTCATGAAACGTTTTTCATGATTTCTAACCAGAATTTCCAATATTCCAACTTTTGTCCACTGAAACATTGCCTCTCCTCCCATCTCTATGCAGACTGAGGTAGCAGAAGACAACAATGAGATTAGTAACTCTACCTGTGTTCCCTCTATTTTGATTTTGTGCTAAATGGATAAGAATTTCTGGGTTCTTTGTTATTTACACTCCCCTTTTGCATTAGTACATTGATTCCTGACATCTCTGACAACCTGTCAACTTTTAAGATGACAGGACTTAACAGAGCTTCACCAATTCTCGTTTCCAACCATACCTACTCCCCATGGCAAGTTGCCAAACCTTTTGCAAAGCAGCATCCCAAACAGTGTATCATACACAACTTACTAAACCAAAAATTTATTTCTAAAATCTCCTTACATTATTTTCTTTCTTCACCTGATCATTTTTCTTCTGAATCATAACTTACTACGGAACACATAGTATCATTTTTGACAGAGATTGCCAGTGTTTATTTTCTTTTGCTAAATCAGTCCTTTCTAAACGGTTCACAGCCATGGATTTTAATATTTTAAACTTACAAGTCTTCTACTTTTCTACCAATGTTTATATTCCATAATTATTATGATTAACACTTTTAGATTAGCTTTTAATGTTGAGGTCCAGCAGCCATCCAAAGGTGCATTCTAAATTAATTTTCCATTTGACCACATGGTCTGCAGATATGTCCTTTACATATTCCACCCTTAGTCTCTGGGAATAGCACAAATCTCTATTCGCAGAGTTCTTCAAAACCCTCCTCCCTTGTAGCTTACTGTCCCTTTTTCCATCTCCTTACTCATTTGTCACTAGGTGCTTGACCTGATGCAACTTGATTCTGAACTACTTGTTTTATGGGTCCTTTTTGCTGTGTAAGTGGGTGTGATGCCATCTACCAAGTTTAGTTGCTTAGAAACTTGACTTCTTCAAGCTCTACAATTACCCATTCAATCTAACAGTTGATACTTCTAATCCATTTACCTAATGGTCTTTGTAGAAGCACTTGCACTCCTTTTATCCTCCCACAGGAGAAGCTAATAATAACAAAAAAAACCATTTCCATGTCATATTGATCAATTATTCTTCATTATGGTACACAGAAGTGTACATCTTGCTAAAAGAAAGTCCTCTCACTGGCTGTCCAAATGTCCTACAAAGCTTGAGAGCCATTAAGCCACCCAACTCAATTCCATCTCTTTACATACACTCAAAAAACTTAAATATTGGCACTATTCAAAGACCAGTGAATCACAGTACTTAGCTAAATAGCAACCATATCTATCTACTGTTTCATTTAGTTATTCATGGTCAAATTATATAACCTCCACTTAGAATAAACAATCAACAAGAAAATTAAACAAAAGACTCATAATTTTTTTTTCTATCTGTCCCTATTTTCCACTTCAAAACTCTGATTTTATGGTCATGTTTTCCTTTAATCAAAAGTTTCTAATGGGCACCTTTCTCAAATTGGAATAAGGCATTAACACAACTGAAAAGAGAATAAAAACAAATAGAGGGTTGCGGGAGAGGGGCGCAGGGAAGAGAGCAGAAGAAATGCAAAACCTCACAGAGTAAAAAACACAGGCAGGTGAAGAGACAGGTATTTTCCTATTGCTTTTAAGTCAGCTTGGCTGCACATTTAAATACACATCTATCTGATATATCCTGGTTCTCATAAAGCAGAGACTACTATGTTATGTGAGTATACACCCACCCACCCACACACATGCTCCTCTTGATATTTCCTTACTGATCCAGTATTGATTTCTTCCCTAGACCTCATTTCATATTGTGCCCTGAAAATTAAATGATCTATTTAGTTTCAATATGGCCCAGGATTCTAATTGGATTTTGAGGCAGTAATTTATGTAATATTAATAGATACTTTCAGAAAACCACTAATTAACAGTTGACCTTTATTTTTCCTGTGAAGAAAGAGAGAAAGAAAGAGAGAAAGAGAAAGAGAGAAAGAGAAAGAGAGAAAGAGAAAGAGAGAGAGAAAGAGAGAGAGAAAGAGAGAGAGAAAGAGAGAGAAGGAGAGAAGGAGAGAAGGAGAGAAAGAGAGAAAGAGAGGGAAGGAAGGAAGGAAGGAAGGAAGGAAGGAAGGAAGGAAGGAAGGAAGGAAGGGAGGAAGGGAGGAAGGGAGGAAGGGAGGAAGGAAGGATTTAAAAAGCACATCAGGGTCTTTTTATTTTTTTAATTTTTTTTTTCCTTTTTCTCTCCCTCTAGGAGTGGTCTGAATTTAATTAGCAAAAGCCAGCACACACCAGGGACATTTTGGGGAGCATCAAAATACATTATGTATTTGATCACCTTATGCCTATAAAAATGGCTAAATAATTTAAATGCAATTCAATAAAATGTGTTTTCAGTGAGAAGGTTCAGCTCTGGATGATGGATTAAAAGCTTCACATAACCCAGAGATTTTATAAGCCACTGCCAAACAAACTCAAAATAAAAGATTATATTTTGTTTCCTTCTTTTATGTAGCAAGATTTCTTCATTTTCTGCTTTTTTTTTTATTTATTCCTTAACAGCAGAGGAATAAATATATACAGCATCATTTAAATGCTTTATGAAAGGAAAAAGAGGAAGATTCAGAGCTATCACCTCATTAAAAGAAGGAATCCACTTGCTTGTTCAGCAGGTGTTTTATTTCCTACTTATATAGCCCCCTAAAAATCAAGGATTTAGGGAAATGTACCCTGGGATACCCAGAACAATACTGAACCTTACTGTAGATTGATACTTTCACTACAGTTTCAGGAATTAAACATGTTAATCTTTCGGAAACTTTCTTTAAAGAAAATCTTCTCTCTATTAACAGTTACAAATCTATTGAACATATCTATTATCATGTATAAAACTGAGAATAATTGTAACAAATATACGCTTGATTCTCTGTTCATCACTGCTTTGTATTGCCTTTTACACTCACGTCATTCTTATTTAACGGTATTTCATGCTCTTACACTTAAATGTAAGTTACTAGATGCAAAAGAAGATGAGTAAGCAGGTCCATAAATATATACCCACATGTACTCTACATCTAGGGATACATCATCAGCTTTAGGTCTGGTCTGTTCAGACTAGTTCAAATGACTGACATGTGAGTGTTTACTAACAAAAGCTAAGTCTTTTCAAATCTGCTTAAAATAATTTTTTAAAAAAATGAATAAATAAGTCTTTAAAAAGAAAAATTCCTGCTGTGGGTAAACCAGTCCAGTGCAGTTTTTAAGTGTGAATGCAAAATTGGATTTAGGGACTTCAAAGCTGAGCATTGCAATAGCCAATTATTTTTCAGTCCTTTACTCTTATCATGGGATCCATGATCTCCAATTAGGCAGTGAGGTGTCTGATGACTTAGACAGAAAAAAATGGTCCTTTAGCATGAGATTTAGGAAAACTACAGAACAGGGGTTTTCACAAGAGATGGCCATATAATTTTTGGACTCTAATAGTACTTAGACATGAGGTCTAAACAACTTATTTCTGTCAGTATGGGAACAGTAACAGGCAGTTTTACACGAGGACTTAAAGTATCAGAATTACAGATGGGGATTTAGTATCTAAATTTTATTTAGTGAAATCTAGGTTTGTACATGCCATATTTTCAAAGCAAATAAACAATTTCTAGTGTTTTTTGGCTTTGAGTCCTTATAGTAATTTGAACCTGACTTGACCAGTCTGTGAAAGACAGTTGCAGGCTCACAAAAAGATGAACCATCCTGATTTCTATCATCTGTGTTAAAAATACCCTGCGTGAGTCAAAGTATGTTAAAATCATCTTAGAGAGAAACATTTTTCAACCTGAGCAAAAATCTGACCTGACCCTTTAAAGTCTACGGTGACTCTGCTTTTGTTTTCAGTAGATGGCTTTCAGGGAACAGGGAAGAGAGGCGTATAGCCCTGCACAGTAAATGGATTGTATACAGACTTAGGTGAAAACTTTTTGTCTGGTAAAGAATCCCATGCTTCTAAACTGAAGTTTTTCTGAATTATCCAAATTGCTTTTTGTCTACTAGTTCACCTTATCATAAAGTTAGATTTTCTATGACATTCCTTGTTTATTTGTAGCAAATTCCATTAGTTTTGGGTACATAAAGAAGGATTTGACTCAGTAATGTCAAACACACACACACATATATATATATTTAAAATATTTTCTTTAATATACTCCCCTCCACCAATGATAAAGTCCAGCTTACAATAATTATATCTGCTTACATAACATCCTGGAGACAGAGGAAAAATTCATCCTTTCCCGTAAGGACAACTAATCACAGAATGGATTCTCTGACGCTTTCTAATCACAGACGTATAGTTTTATTTTCAGGCATAGATGTGCTTGTAAGCATCAGCTGACATTGTCCCCAAATGCTTATTCCTACTGTCTGAACACATCAGAAGCAACAACCAATGGTGCCAAAAACTTATTTTTCAATGGAATAAAAGATGAGTGAAAAACAGATGAATGGAGGAGTGAGGTTATTTGGTCGATGTCAGATTGCAGGTCAGTGGTGAAGCCAGGAGCAAGAGTTGTGTTTCGCAGTTGCTGGCTAATGTCCTAATCGTTATTTAGCACCACCTTCCTTACCGAGAAACTATAGATTGGACGGTGCTTACAAAGTCTCATCAAGTTGTTAAGCCAGTATTTTTCTTCATAGCTTTTGCAGTGACTTGCCAAATTTACATTTAAATGACTGAAGCCAGCCTGTATAGTTCCACTATTTCCATTAAAGATGGATGAGGGTTTACTTTTAGGAAGCAGTTCCAAATAGGCTTGCATTTTCCTAAAGTTTTTCCCTTCGTTCTTTGAAGTTAAAGCAGTGACAGGAGTGAATTGGGTCTCTCTGCCCCGTGTTGTCGCCGGGTGCTTTTACATTTTCTTAACATCCCTTTGTTTATGGGCCAGTCACTGTTCAGGGAGCAGAAACCCCGTTCAGAAATCTCAGTACCAGTGCCTCAGAAATGTCACTTGAGGAACAGATCAACACAATTATCCCCATTATTCTTCTCTTCTCTAAGGACTGTTTCCAGGTCGTAGACACCTATTGTGGATGCTTTGGGAATAATGAAAACCATTAACAGATTGTTAATGTGACTTGGTAACAGACCAAGCAGAGACTTATAAAACAATAAAGCTTTACAATCAATCTGATGTGTAACTAGGCACTGATGGAAGCAGGTATAACATCAGTTAGGGCCAAATTTTAATTCTTCTTAGCACCCCAGAGCTGCAGAGTAACCGGAAGCTATCTGGATCGGAGAGTAGTGTTTTAAAGCTCATAAACCTTTGCGAGCTTTTGTCAGATGACCGGCTGAAGCTGATACGGCACCACAGAACTAAGCATCCTCTGGAACTGGGAGAGGAGTGTTTGCATCCCTCCAGGCAGCAGAACTGAGAAAGGTTTTAATTTTTTTCTCCTTTAAAAAAAAAAAAAAAATTCTTTCTTTCTTAAAGCTAACACAATAAAAGAGTAAAGGCTGCTATGCCACAATAGATTTGCAACTGTGTGCTGTTGAAATGGTCAGTAAGAGAAAGCAGAAAAATCAAATTACAAGTTTATTTCAGAAAACAGATTTGCTTTACTCTAGTGCTGATCTATTCTGCTGCCTGGGCAAGTCACATTGTCTGTTTTGGACTGACTTTCCTCACTTACCCTGTGTCTGACTTGACTTAATTGTAAACACCGTATATTTCATAGCAATATCCTTCTTTTCTTTCTTCCTTTCTTCCTTTCTTCCTTTCTTCCTTTCTTCCTTTCTTCCTTCTCTCTCTTTCTCTTTCTCTCTTTCTTTCTCTCTTCTCCTTCTCTCCATTTTCTTTCTCTATCTTGCCCTATCTTTTCACCTTTTCAATCTCCTTCCTTAAAAGTGCTGACCACTTTTATATTGTCCTTTGGGTTACAATGGTGACATTTTCTGTAACAATATGTGGTTCTGGCATTCTCCATTTCCAGATCTTCAGTCTGATCTACCTATACAGTCTGCAAAAGCAGAGCACTAACTATTCTAATCCAGGAGTTAAGGTTTAGAGCATCATAGCTGGTGATAACAAGATATTTACAGCAGACTCAGATTGAGCTGTGCGCTCTGTCATTTTCATTTTATGAGCCTGCTCCATAAAACTGTTCCCATATGGTTAAAGTTAGGGATAAACAAACAGGTTCTGATCAAATAAGAAACCACTCAAATCTTTGCCCAAGGTTCATAATGAACTTTTTTTTTTAATCTCTGAAAATACTGCTTATGTAAATTTCAAAATCTTCTCTTGTTTTTGTCTGCTGGATCCTTATTTTTTAACTTAACCTGAGACTTAAAACCAGAAGGAAATGCTGGTTTATATTATTCTGCTTTAATAGAAAGAAGAAATAGCAGTTTTACAAGCTGCTGTTGTGCAAAGCCAGAGAAGCTTAAACAAAGCCCCCAACCAGAGTCCAATACACCCTATTTACAGGGCTGATTTCTAGGAAGAAAAGGAGACAAAGCAAGCTACTCAGAATATCTTTGTCTCACGGAGGCCTGAAATACAGACAACCTCAAACTGTTGAAATCAGCTAAATCATAGTACCCCAGCATTTGAATGTACCAGCTCAGTTCCAAAGGCAAATTAACCATGTTTGCATGGTACTTAGCAGGGCTTGCTTGTTTAGACACTTTGTCATGCAAATATGATTGCACAGTGTTTGTGGGGCTATACTTGTGTTTCTGTACCTCTATGGTGTGCTTGTATTCCTAAAGCACTGGCTAATAACAATCAAAAGTTTTCCTGGTACGTAAAAAAGAATGAAAGACGATACATTTTCCCTTTTTTTAGCATACATAGCCCGGTCACCCTTCTGACAGGCAAAGCATTCTGTCTGTTCATGTAAAAACAATGCTGATCCCTGGGTATAAGAGATCCAAGATGATAAGAAGGGAAGAGATATCAGTTTTAGACTGACTGGTCTAGCTGGAAAAAACATAAGCTTTTTTGACACAGAAATAATTTTTCAAAGAGAAGTTTTTCTATCTGATAGCTTTTCTTTTTCTTACTTGCCTTGCTTATATATTGCTGCGTGATAGCATTCAAATCATTGTATCTAAACATAAAACCAAATGTTGTCTAGCTTGTCTCATGTCACAGTACAATGAGCCTGGGATGTCTCAATTTAAATGCTGGGTCCTAAGAAATGTGTATCTATCTACCTAAACAAACCCATTCTGACTTAACACTCCCAGAGCCTAAGGACTTTGAAGCAAGCAGAAGGAAGTCAGAGAAACTTTCTGCTTTCTTATAAATGAATTTGGGCTATTGTCTTCAAATAGGACACTGCAGTAGAAGAGATGAATATATAAGAGGTTTGACTAGTGTATTTGGATAGTATATAAACAAGAGCAGTCCTGAGTGCCTGTCAGAAATAAACTTCTGAACCTCTTGAGATTTGTGCATCCCTAATCACCCATTTAGCTTCTGCCTGCTGTAACAGAGATACTGGACAAAATGCACCCGCAGTGCTGCCAAATGTTGCTACTTCATAAAAAAAAAAGAACGGCTGTATTTTCTGTGGAAGACTGGTAGGGGGAGATAAATAAATAAACAGACCACATCATGCCTCAGCCTAGGAAGTGGAGTGTGAAGGCCCAGCAATTAGGGGTTTAAAAGCCGCTGAAACCTTGGCTGAGATGAAAGAAAGTCACTTTTCTCTGACCAGGCTTTTAATCTTTCTTGATGATCCATTTCTGCCTGCTGTAAAGAAGGTGGTTGTTTGAGAGTCATTATGTAGGTATTGCTGGATCGTGACAAGGTGAGGTCACAGAGCTGCTCAGTCCTTGGGACGCTCTGCCCAGGTAACATAAAGCTCTCAAAGATTGTATAAGAAAAAACAGGAAGTGACATGGTGTGTTTCTGCCTAAGTGGCAATTGCACATCACTTAAGGGGCTTGGATATCTGATGGACAGAAGGTCTCTTCCCAGAAAACAAGAGGTGAAAATACTACATTAGGTATCAATTTTTAATTCGTCTTTCGAGGAACTTTGCATGGTAGCCCTCTAAGCCATAGTACGAGTACTTGAGCACACAGGTCCCTCTCTGCTCCAGGGGTGGGCATGGGCCATGCCTTAGCTTGTAATTAAGGCCTTGCTCTCCAGTAGGTCTGGGGTAGCCTTAACTCCAAACCTAGCCTTCTCCACTCAGTGTAGTTCCATGGTCTGTGGGACAAATCTGGCTTCATTCTAGCAGTTAATCAAAGTCTGTCCTGAAACTGATGAGTTTGTTTCTTTTCTCTCCACTCCTGTGTTCCCTTCCTCCCCCCAATCTTTCTATACTGCTAAATCAAAGTGTAGAGAAGATGAATCCCAAGAATAATGCCAGTGAAAAGGCACAGAGACCAATTACAGTACTGAAGGGATAATATTTCTTTGTGTTTTTTAGCTCCTACTGGCATGACTCTGTCCCTTCTCTTGAGCTGTCTGGCATGTGTCTTAACTCTCCTAACCCTTATAAGCCAGTCCAGCGACCTAAGCAAGTAGAAAATTATCTCAATTTTCAAATTATTATTTTTATCCCTTCATTTTCTGCTGAGTTGGTGAGCTGAATGTTGTTGTACTCCACAAACAGTGCTGGAACAGTGCAGTACAGGGCTGCATATCTGGGTTGGTGGAGGGGTGGAGGGGGCAGATAAAGGAGGCATCCCTGTTGGTAGCAGCAAGCTACTTAGGTGGGCACAGTCAACATGGCTATAAGGATGTTTTTCCACATTAAACTAATAAATAAACAAAAAAAATCTTTTTTTTTTTCTCCTTCCAGAACCGTCTTGGTGTACCTAAACACTTGCGTTAGAACATGAAAAGGGGCAAAGCCACAGACAGAAGTTCTTGGCAGACTCAGGTGAGCAGAAGCTGACATTCAGTAGCCACTCAAGCTGCTAAGATTCCTTCAAGGTGAGGTCTAGCATTTCTGCCCAGATCTAGTCTGAATTTGTTCTTGGTCAACCTTGTGTAAGGATTGGTATTCCTGGACAATCCTCATATGAAAAGAGATGAGGCAAATATTAAAACCACTGCCATTTTCTTGCCCCTCAGTAGATGTTTCATTAGGCTTTCATTGAGTTAATTGATCCTCCTAATTGCTTTTAGTCCTTAAACCCTTACAAAGTGGAGTACAGGCCTATGGACAGCCTTTTCTTTCTTCTCAGGAGCTGCGTGACAATTGCACACTCAATTCTTCTATTATCTGTTATCTTCAAATCTGCCTTAAAGTGTAGAGAGTACTTGGGCTGAGCCCTTTGTGATGTCACGAAATATATGTTTGCCCTATAGGTCAAAGAGCTGGTAGAAGGATTACACCTCATGAAGCTCAGGCTCTTCCAACTATTGCCTTGGGAGAGCTGCAGATTTGTCCTTCCCTTAACCCAGAGCCATGTGCCATCTGGCTGGTTGTATTTTACTCATGACACATTTCCTCTAACAATCCCTTCTCTTCCTTTGGAGAATTACGTTTGCTCCTGGAAAGTGGGAATAAAGCATTTCAACCACACTAGGGCATACACTAAAAACGATGAGGAGACCTGTTGAGCATATCAGAGCAGATAGTGCATTGACCTGTCATAGAGTTCAGGTGTAATATTTTTCATGCTGCTTTGAGCTTGCACCCTATCCTCACCCAAATTACACTGGATTTTTTTGGAGCTGAAATCAAGCTGCCTGTAGTGGACATCAGCAGGTGATTTGTTTTAATGCCAAAAGGAGGGTTTTGGCTAAAGCTGTGATGTAATTGCTACTGTAATTTATCCCACGCTGGAAAGCCAAGAAACCTGGCCCACAGAAGCATCTGTAGCTTCTGTGCTCCAGGTTGCTGCTTTCAAGCCTGAGTTGACATATAGTTGGCTCACAGGGTATAAATGAGATACCCTTCTGCCCTTGCTTCCCCAAAAGGAAGAGTAGCAGCTCTGCTACAGCAGTGCATAAAGCACTGGGACTTGCATAAAAACCTATGAATGTAGCAAGTTATAATTATAAAACTCAGAGGCAGAACAAGAGCTCAGATTAACTTTACTCTTCTCTGGAGACTTTTAATTACTAACACCAGTGGGAAATGTGGAGGAACATGAAAAAAAATTGCTAAGTCTAAAATGGACATATAAGGGTATTAGTAAGAGAATTTACAATGCAGAAGAGATGAGATGTAGAATGGTATTGCCATCTGCAGTCATTAGAGTACGGATTTGTTCTTGCTTGCTCTCACTGTTAGCCTGAGTGATCACAGGAATATTTGCTTCTCAGTTAAGTAAACTAGCTAATTGCCATACTAAAATGTCTGTTTCTCTGAAAAGGACAATTGGAAAGGACTCCTTTTTGACTGAGAGTAGGAAATTGATAATTTGTACTCTTTTATATGAATTTAAATTCTCCAAAGCCAGAGAATAAAATTCTTTACCAACACTCTGAATTATAGTGAGTCCTTGGATGCTTGTGCAACTAAAGCGTCAGTAACACAGCGAAGATACTGTTCCTGCTTTGCCATCCATTCTTGGTGTCTCATCAGAGAACTCCATTATCTTTTGTAATTATGGATATTAACATTTAAACAGGAAAACATAGTTAAAAGGTGGTTTGGTTTTTTTCCTTCTCTGATGACAGTGGTGAATTTTTTTTTTAAGAAAAGGTCAGTCTTGTGAACTCAGGAGTGCACTAGAAGAAAAAAAAAAGTATGCATAAGGTAAAGCATTTATTATTATCATTATTATATAAAATTTCTGGATTTTCAACCACAATTATCAAAAGACTAGTTTAATGATGACAGGATTGTTTCAATGCTGATGGACATGGATAAAATAAGAATCTCACTGCCATTCAAACTTGTTTTAAACAATCAAGATATGCCTGACATGCCTCTCTAAGATACACTTCTATATTTTTTTTTTTTAAAATAGATTTCTTACTTATTCTGTATGTCTGAACTTCTGTGTTTTATCTAAGACTAAAAATAGAGCTGTGAAAAAGATTTCAGCCCAGTCTTCAATAATAAAATGGTTTGGTGAAGTCTGAGGTGTTCATATTTGACCTTTCATAGTCACTAAAGAACTTCCCAGACATCACACATCTACCTCAGATGTTCTTGTTACAGACAACAAAGAATCTTTTGGAAACTTTGAGGGTAATTTCCAGCAAGAATTTAAGATAGTCTGCATGAATCACCTCGGCAAATAACTTTCTATCTCTGATTGTAATAAGTCACCAAAGTCTTTAGGGAATAAAAATAGCTTGTGTGAATATCTTTCACCATTTATTATCTCCAAGCCTAAGTTCAGAACTGATATAAGAATAATTCAGTGATTCTAATAGCATTGTTAGCATCATTACTCTAATGTTCATATTTACTGAAAAACTACCAGACAGTATTTTTCACTGAAAAACATGGGAAATAATAACTTTTCATTTTCTCACAGAAATTAGAACTAGTAATATTCTCAAGAGGACATCTTGTCCATGGGCCAGTTCTGCAATCAGATTGAGTATTCATGCTGTCTAGCTTACTACGAGTCTACATTTGTCTAACAGCCTCAGTCCTGGTAAGGAAGAAGACTCCACAGCCTTCCCAGGCAATCTATTCCAGTACATCTTTGCTAGACCTCAAAGATTTTAAACTTGATTTTGCTATACTATTTCATCTCTTAGTGCTGTTTCTGTTGTGCACATAAACATTTTAGGCACTTTGACAAAAATGAAAGTATTGAAGAGATGCAAATTTGCAAAAGCTTTGGGCTGATGAAAAGTATTTTTGTTTTATATTGAATAATGCCACTGGCTAGGTCATCTATGAACATCTGTGATCCATCGATCTACTCACATAAATATCAATGTTTTGAGATAAAAGTCTAAGTCAATAAACTTTATGTCTGTGGCAAACTCATTATGCTGTGCATGTTATTCTGTCATAAGAAGTCATGAAAACAACACTGAAAAATTAAGAGCTAGACTTGAAGATAAGATTTAATCCTGAACTCCTCCACAAACCAAATGGTTTCTGAGTGGAGTTCTAGTTAACATAACAGCTATTGTTTCAATTTTATCTTTAATGAATTTAAAAAAAAAAAAAAAAAAGAGGAGGAATGGAGTAATCTTCATGTTTCACCTTAGATTAATGTGAAGTGTTGATGCCCAAAAACAGGACTCCTAAATCCTTCACAGAATGTAGAGATGGGAGAAAGCATAAATATACACAACTTAAACAGCGGATAACGTGGGTGTTTCAAAACTTGAGTGGAATAAACTCTGCACAGACTAAGCTGACTTGCAAGTTGCCCCTGCTTCAAGGAGAAGGTTGTTCCGGATGAACTGCAGGGTTGCTTTCCAAACTTTTCTCTGATTTTCTGATTCTATAACAGCATAAAGTTAGAACCTTTGAAGTCTAAATCTAAGAGAAAAAAAAAAAAAAGGCAAAAAAAGGGAAAAAAGTCATAGTAATGGGATATTACACAATTAAATATCATTTAACAATAGAAAGGATGAAAATGCTCATGTTTCCAGTATTTTTTACTGACTGTGAAACTGGAGAAGGCTAGTAAGGATGGACTAGGTCTCTGACTAGCCTTCTTGTCCAGGTATTAATATGATCATGAAATAAAGTAAAATACGTGTCTTTGAAAAGGCTTTCCTGAGACTCTGACGTACTGGAAGACATTGTATCGGATGGGAAAAAGAACTGGGTTTACGGCACTCAGAGTTAGAGTTTCACATTGGCCACAAACAAGTATTTAACAGTGGTAGGTTTTACCAAGCCAGCAAAGTTAGTTGTTTGCTTTAAACCACGTTACAAGGCAAATTTCACCTGCATTTAATAGAATTTAGGCACACCAAATTATCCTCTGTGACAGATATTTCTTCATTGCCATTCATCGGGAAGGTGGAGTTTTCTCATGTTCAGAGGTACTAATGGACAAAAGACCAGCTGCTGTCTGAAGGTAATAATACATAGGGAGACTGGTAAAATTAGATTAGGCCAGGACAAGTATAAGTAGAGTAATTCATTCAAGTTTAAAGTTAATATAGCAAAAGGCCAATCTGACGCAACACATTTAAAACTGATTGCTTAAGATCTACGGCAGGAGGATTTGGATCTTTAACTGACTAAAACAGATTATGATCTTATAATGGCAGGGGAAAAAGATGGTAGTGTCTCTGCCATTAGTCTGGTTAAGACTGTATCATGTGGATTAACAGTAGTAGCAAAGAGTACAGTTCAGTAAAAGATTCAGGTGGAAATACAAAAAGATTTGTTTGGGGTTTTTTTTCTCTTCTTTTCTTTCTTTTCATTTGTAGAGAAGGATGAACAACTTCTAGCTAAAAAACCCAACCCAACCAACTGAAAAAACCCCAACACCCTCATCTTGGCTATTTCTAGACAAAGAGTTTTACAAACTTTCTGAACAATTTACTCAATTTACTCAAACTTCTCTATTTACGTGATAAGCCTTAAGGTTCTAAGATCAGCACAAACACTTTGTTTTAAATACAGTTTTAAAATAAATTGGAAATTGTATTTAAATTTGAAAATGAAAAAGATCCCTGTGTGTAATAGCTAATATCTTTAAGTGAAATTGTGCTCTAAATGTTTATGATCATCTATTAATCTACCAATATATTCATCTGCTCATCTACTAAGAATCATAAAATAGACATAGCACAAAGGTTGTGGAATAATTGTAACAAATTGCTTTGTTTTAAAGAAGAATAAAGAAGCTGAGTAAGTAAGTTCTGAAAAATGTAAACCAGTTTGGAAGAAGAAATTGAAGAAGTGAAATGACTAATCAATTTTCTCATTGTTAAAAAATTGTTCAATGTTTTTGGTAAAATTATTAAGGAAAAGGGATTCTTCTTTCAAAATTTCTTAGCTTATTGATTTCTGAAAATAGGAAATTGCATTTTTATCCATTTTGTTTGGGGTTTTATATGAGCTTTCTTGCCTTCCTTCCTCCATTTGTATAGTTTGTATTATTCACTTTTTAAATTGCTATTACTCTCTGAGAGTTTGATAACAAGAAGTTCCTGGTAAAATGACCTTTTAAAGTGTCTCTTTGAGCTTCCAAAAAAACGTTTGTAAGCATTAGTGTAGATTTTTGTTCTTCTTTGTGTGAATGGGACCGCAAAAGAGATTCTGAGAAAGGATTGTCCTCAGGTCAAAATGGTTTGACCTTAAAATACATATATATGTACCCACACATCTATTTTTCTACTATTGATTGATAAGTGCTATTCAGAGTTCTTCACGTGCATTAGGCTGTATTGGTCGTGACTAGGCATTCGGTGGTGTCAGTCTGTTCTCTTTCCTGCTTGTCTGTAGAAAGTTCTGGGCAGGGATCTTTTCCTTTGCCCAGCAAGTTTGCAGCAGAGATCTGCAGGAGGTATGAGGAAGTCTTGATCCCAGCTACACAGAGTGGAAATACATTTAAATACACATTTTTGTCCCATTGGCCTCAATAGCACCTAAGGGCTTTTTCCAGTGCTTTATCAAACAGGGACTGCTCAGGACATGACAAAGATAAAGGTTTGCATGTTCTTAGCCCATTAGCAGATATTAAAATCTGGATTTTTGGATTGCTGAAGGAAGAAAAATGATGTAGTGGGTGGCTGCCTAGATTCCCAGGTGAGTTCTTTTTCTTTTTTTCCCCTCTTTTACCATGCAAGAAAGATGATTTTTGAGTCTGAAGGATTGGATTAGCAACAGGAGCCGCATGCCAAACTCCTGTAAAAAGCTTTTCATTACAGATTTAAAAAAAACCCAAAACTGTTTAGAATGTATACAAGCAAACTCAGGTATAAGCAAAGGTGCCATCTGTAAGATAGATGTGCCAGGTCACAAGTCTGACTGTAAGGTATTGTGCTCTGTGCCTGACAGGCACCATTAATGCAGAATGACAAAGGACACTCCCATGGCTTTACATACCACAGATGTGAAACACCAGAAATACCTGTAACTGAGGGATTTTTCTCAAGTGCTCAGAGCCAAATTTTGAAATACTCAGCACCCATTGCCTGCTTTCAAAACACCTCATTGTCAATTTGGGTATGTAAAAGATCAGCTTCACGGTCAAATACCAACATCTGATGACATTAACATTTTTCACCTGAGCTTCAGATTGAATGAGTGCTCATAACCCTGTGCAGACACACACACAAAAAAATATCAACCTAAACCTATTTCACTGAGGAAAGTTTCTGGTTTTTGTTTTGTTTTGTGTTGTTTTTTAAGTTTTGTTCTGTGTTGTTTTGCATTGTTTTTGTTTTTAAAAAACAAAAACAAACCAAAAAACCACATACCTTGTTTATAAAAGGCTAAGAGTGAAGTCCTTAGTGAGGTTACCTTTGGTCTGTGATGAATGGTAACAAACTGCAGCATTTCAGCTCCATGTTTGATCTCTACCCACAGAGGCCAGATGGTAACATTTTCTTTCCCTAAAAAATGATGAGTATTTCTGAAAAATCTGAGCAGTTATGAATTTTGATGTTCTTCTCTTCTCTGCATATTTCTGGTGGAAGCATAAACCATCCATTTTACGAAAAGGGTAATTATAGCTTTTGACATTGACTTCCTAGGTAGAGTGGGTCAGAGCTGAATATCAAGTAATTTTATTTTTTTTTAATGATTTATTACTAGTTCTTTAGTTATTTTGACCATTAATCATTTCATTGTGTCTCTCTGTTGAGAACTATTTAGCATTTTGGACTTGCCAATCAGTGACATGGAACGTTATTTATTTAATTGATATGGGTACCACAGCCCTGGAACAGAGGTGGTCAAAAAGTATGCAGACAACTCTTGTATCTAGCCACTAGTTATCCAGCTCCTGGAACTAACTTTGCAATAAAAGTTGAATAAAGGAAGATAGTAAACTTTCCTGACACCTACAGAGCTTCGAACATAGCGGTTTAATAATAGTATAAAGTACGTTTTCTGGATAAGTCCTTTTTGTGCATTCCGGGAAAAAGAATTTGGAAGACTGTATGCAAGTGCATCATCTGGTGACATTTACCCTAATAGTATAATTAAGACAGAACTAAATTAAAAGCACTCCTAATGGGCTTTTTCCATGTCACTTATTATTTATATATCACTGCCAGCTTCATTTTTCTTCATATTTCACATTTATATTTTGGAAGCATTGGAACACACTCTACTAGGCATTGTACAAATATATCATGATAAAAATATCTTTCCCAAGTAATTTGTAATCTTAAAGAAAACATTTTCTCTTACTCTCTCCTCACGCTCCCCAGATTAAGGACACAGTCCTGCTGCCCTTAAATATGTACTTGTGCCACTGACTTCACTTCATCAAGGGAAGAGCAGACATGTAGATACACAGTGATAAGGGACCTGGAAATGCTTCTGCAGATAAACAATGTCAGTAGTCCAAGCCTCAGCTAGCTCTGGTTAATCTCTCATGATGCCAGGTGAATTACAGATGGGAGTAAGGACTAGGGGAACTGAGACTTAAATAGTTCCAGGGTTTTTAATATCTCCTCAACTGGAAACCTTAGTCATTTTCATTGCTTTTCTCAAAACTTTTCCATTTCTTCCATGTTGCATTGACCAAAATGGAACATAGTATGCAAGGTGAGAGTGCACTCTACCTCTGATTTATCGTTCTTCCCTTCATGGTGCTTAGTACAAATCATAAAGTTACAATCTGGAAGTAAAGTTGCAGCTTTCAGTTCCTGGAATGTGTTCCCTACAAATATGGTCTGTGAGAATCCAAATAAGAACAGAAAAAAAGAACACAGCACATAATGGATATTTAGTAGATCGGGGGGGGGGGTATTTTGAATTATCTTTGGACAGTTCCTTTCAGCAGATAAA
This sequence comes from Grus americana, assembly GCF_028858705.1. Lineage (NCBI taxonomy): Eukaryota > Metazoa > Chordata > Aves > Gruiformes > Gruidae > Grus > Grus americana. Next base: position 7,392,182 of record NC_072891.1, on the reverse strand, counting down.
TCAATATTCAGCCTCTTCTTTTGTCAGGTTGTGATGGTGGTATGAAAAAAATAAGCTTTTGTTTACATCTGAAGATTAAAAGCTGCACAGTGTTAGAATATTCAGTGGAAGCACCGTGATAGATAAGATGTCAAGGAGAGCTCCAGGAACTACAACAATGCTTTGAAAAGATAAATAAATGTACAGTGTTATCTTCTAAGTTGAAGCCTCATACAACTTCACTTTTAAATATGTATGACCAGAACCTTTTTTGTTCTATCTGCATCTTTGCACATTTGTAAATGTTCTCTTACAAGGCAAACCAATAAGACAATGGAAAAGATTGCCTACAGAAGTAGCCACCACACTACAGGGATATTCATGAGCCAACTGGAGAAAATAACCAGGAGAATGGGCTGTAAAAAATAACTTTGTGGCAGTCAGGACTCAAGAAGAATTTTCGGTGAACTTTAGGTCTTTTGGCTTTGCTGTTCCCCAGATGACTGACTTCAAACTTAGACTGAAAGAAAATTTTTACTAGATCTCATCAGCATCTGAGGAAAACAATATCTTCTGCATTTTTTAGGAAGATCTCCTATTTCTTACTATCTGTCTGGTGTTTTGGGAAACTTGTTCAGTGTGTTTTATGCAATTGGCCCCCAGACCCAGGTAGCTCAGCAGAGCTGGAGGCAATGGACTGCTTTTTGCAGAATGGTCTGAAATAAAAATGAACCAACAAACGTGGACAAGAATTCAGCTTGGGAAAATATTCTGGGGACTATTTCTATATACATACCCTGTTTTTACTCTACTCCACTTTTTGCTATTGTCAGATGCAACATGCTGGGCTAAAGTAACTTAGGTTTAAGTTAGCACTACTGCATTTCTGTAGGCCTGACCTGAAAACATGATGATGAAAAAGCAGTTAAAAAATTTCCACTTCTTTCTTCCTGTGGGCATATTATATGTAAATTCAAACATAGGCTGCATTCTCAGAACACCCTTGCCCCCCAAAAAAACCCAAACAACAAGAACCACCTAAGGTGCTTAAGCTCCCAAATACCATTGGAAAACTAATATACTTCATGAACATTTATATCTCTTATCTTGCAGGAATTAAAAAACTCGGGTTTATCACAGTAGAACAATTTTCTACATGTTAGTGACACACTAACATAATCCCTTTATATTGACAGAATATCTCTGGTTTCCTAACTGATCAATTTAAATATAGCTGTCATTAGAAAACATTTTCATATCATGCAATTTTACATAAAGAGACTGTCAGAGATGTGCATAGATTTATGAAATGGAAAAAATCTCTAATAAGCCACAGCGGACATGGAGGGAATCCTCCAGGACATGTTCATCCTTTTACTGTGGATTGGGAGACCATACAATATTTAGCTTCCTCCCACTTGTTGAGCTTGTTCTGAGCTGGTCTTGTAGGTGCCAGAATTCCTTCTCTGGAACAGACGACTTCCACCGTGTGCTGATAATAAGAAGGTATAGCCACGTCTATTGGATCAAATTAAAAGTCACTCAAACCTTGCTTGACTTCTACACAGACGATAAAAAAACCCAGTTGCGGCCCCAAAGAGTTTATAATATAAGGGGCACATGAGAGTCAGCAAACATAGTGCAAAGGGAAAACGGAAATGGTACTGGTTACCGTAGAGTCACAGGAGCTACCTAACACTTTGACATGTCTCAGGTTTTAAAAGTGGTAGTATTTTTATATCAAAATAAAGGAATTATATAACTGTATCACAATGCAAAATCCTCTTAAAGACAAAAGGCTGTGTTTCTCAGTGAAAATGAGATTTCCTCCACCCTCTCTTACATTGACTTTAAAAGTATTCAAAGAAATCATGGTTAACACATCCTTATTATTTAATCAAAACTCCTTCCTATGATTTTTATTGAAATAAACAACTGATTTCATTACCTATGTGACCTCCGAGACATATATTACAGCTTGCCCTGTGCCATGTTTATGGTATCAACAGAAATGAATAATTCAGACATCTGTCCCAGCCACTGTATTTTTATCACCACTTAAGTCATCTTTGGCTATGTTTTCACCTCTGTCTCATTCAGAACCTTGCCCTTTCTTACTGGTTGCTTTCTATAGCCAGAAAGCAAATCATCCAAGAATAGTGTATTCAGAATTAGCAACAGTGTTAAACATTAGAATGTAGGCTATGCTCTTTTTCTTTTCTTTTTTGTCCATGCAAGTAATTGCTTCTTTGTCCATTTAAATGCAAAAATAGAAAAAAAAAAAAAGATGAAGCAGAAAATTTGTACATTATAGCACGCAAAATGAAAGTTTATGGGAAGTGTGTTGCATATATAAAAGGCATCAGACACATTTCACATTTGGCAATGTGAAAAGCACTACTAAATGCAACTGGCTTCACCCATATCACAGTTATTGCTCAATCATCATAATGTTTATTTTATAAAGTGTTTAAGTATTTGGTCAAATCAGAGCACATGAAACTCTCCATGGGCACACAGCTAAGTAAGTACTTCAGTACAACATAGGTTTAATGCAAAACACAGAACCAGCCAGGGGAAAAAAAAAAAGAAAAAAACAACCCACAACAAACAAACACACCCCCCAAACAAACAAACAAACCAAAACAAAACCAATACCAAAACAAATGAAGAAGACTCTCACACCACACTAGACTTGCTCCCTAAAATATGTTTTACACTTTGATCGAATTTACAAGACTTGCGTCATTTGTACTGATGTAATTGTTTCTGGATTATTTGTTGTTGTTTTTGTTCTTTCCATAGTAGTCTGGATTTGGGAAGGGATAATAAGAAATACTTAGTCCATTCAGAGAAATCACAGACTGACTGGCCCCAGAAAGTCTTTGAAATCTGAGGCAAAAACTTTATATTGTGAAATTTATCCCTGCATTTTATAGGATGAAGATACGTGCATGGTAAGAAACTTACATGTTTGGTTGACCAAGTTTAACTGAACTAATTTGAGGTTTCAAAGTAATAAGGAAATGCAATTATACTTCAAATTGAAGAAATAACTATATCAAATGGTTCTTTGCTAAAATTATTTTCCTCCTCTTTTTTTTTTTTTACTTTTCTAAAAATTACAGAAAATCATACCTAAAATAAGCTCAAAGAAGAATAGAGATTGCACAAACCAGCACTGTTACCCAGACTTGCAATAATTTAGTAACCTAGAAGAAATCTTATCTAAATCACATTCTTGCTTTTTGTTTCAGGTTGGTCAGCTGGCTCAAACAATTTGAGAACGAGTGAAGCAGGAGAGAGATATGGGTGCTACCTCAATACAACTGATCCTTATATGGTACATAAGGAGATAAAATATCTTTCTTGTTTTCTTTCCCTTCTAAGTTAAACCACAATAGAGATAGAGAGAGATATAACCCACATACTTGAACCTTTGATAGAAACCACAAGGGAAGCAGAAAAAGACAAATACGCCCCTAATGACAGACTCCCTGATAGCACAAATCCAACTAATTTATTTTCCAATATATCCAGCAAAAAAGACTGAGCTTGTGGAGAGGCTGGGAAGAAAGAAAGGAGGCAGGCAGCAGAAGAAATAGGGAGAAGTAAAGAATACTTAATTATGGATTTTTTTCAAGGTAACTCTAGTTTGACCTAATGATGTACTGGCTTCAGACATGTTTTGTACTTCAGCACACAAACTTTTTCTTTACTGCCGTGGTAGGACCAAGAAACTGGGCTTAAAGAATAAATTGGATTCTTTACGTTAAACCTATGGAGTATTATAGAGAGGTTACTTATAAATTTTATTTAAAAGCCTACCCAAGTGGCTCATGTTCATCTCTCTAAACATATATTGTGGTATCATATCCACTTGGACCACACATTAGTAATGCCATGAATTACCTGGGTGCCTTCTTTGTGTACTCCATGAACGGAACAAAGCAAAAAAACCAAAGAAACAGAGAGGAGGTCTCAAGCTTTGAAATGATAAAGCTCATACCTCAATAACAAATTTTTACTTGATGAAAAAATACTCAGAACAGACACTAGCTCTTTTCCAAATATATATATGGGGGTGGGCTGGGCATTGTCCATCCAGCTGTTAGGAATATCTAACAGCTTAGGGTTTGGTTTTATTTTCAGTTTAGCTACTTTACAGCTGAATAGTTCACTGAATGTCTTACCTGTAAAACAATTTTATTGAGTTCCGTAGAAAAATTCTGAGATCTCCTAATGAAACAGATTTTATCAAAGATGAGTATTATCCCTTTTTGGTAAGTGAGACACAAAGGCACCATAGTGCTCATTATTGTAGCATCTATCATTTAAGCCCTGGGCCATCACAGCCATGACAGCTATTTTCTTTGCACTGGGGCACCCCTGTCATGGAATCTGGGGAGGAGTGTGGGCTTCAGGCAAGGAACAGCAAAGAAGTGAAAAAGACCAGTATCCTACTGAACAGGCACTTGTACGATACAAAGATGTTTTTCATTCTAGTCCTGTCTCCTTTTAGAATTATGACTTTAAAATAGAGGTAAAAGCATTGCAATTTAGAGCTCTGCACATTCACTTATATGTTCAAGTAATAAAATTAAGAATAATGTTCACACAGTTTCTCTTAGCAATGGCATTCAAAATGGACGGGTTTAATATAGATAATTTAGACTAAACCCACCTCCAGCATCAAAAACCCTGTAACTAAGAAGCAGCTTTTAAGTTCCTCCTTGGCAAAGGTGGAAATCAATCTTAAATCTCAGGTTTCCTGAACCAGTAGGCAAACTATGGACTTGAAAAGGATTCTCATCAGCATACTTCTCTTCAGTTGTGTCTTCTGAAGCACCTGATCTGTTAGGCGTACTCTGAACATGTCCATCAGACCAAGTGCTATAAAGACCCAGAATGAGTAATACCTACTGTGTAAATCCCAGAATAGTTTATAAGTGGTAGAAAAGCCAAAGAATTCAGATAGGACTGAGACAAGTTTAGGAATCATATATGTGACTGGAGCAAGCCAAGAGTTAGGCAGCAACTGGAGTGGAGTACAAATATTTTTGTATATCTGGCATTGTAGAGAAAGTGAGAATGTTCTGTAATATTTTATGTTCATTGTGTCTAAATCAGGTTCACTGCCTCCCTGTGTGCTATGTATATGTGGAAGAATGGGTGAAAGCCTTTTCCCCAGAGAAGAAATAAGATGACATAAACAGTTGTCTGAATAGCCTATCAAAAATTGCATGCAACAATGATGAGAGGAAAAAGTACTGGGTCAGACAGTTTGAAAACCAGTTTTTAGGAACATTGATGAACAGAAAATGTTAAAAAAAAAAATATGAAAACACATCAAGGAAAGTCAACAAAGGTTGCTTCTTCTATGTTGTTTGGGTTACTGGGTTAAAGGACTTATGCCTTCTCTTTTTTTCTGTATAAAAAGATTTAATGTATTTTATATTGTCCTGACCCAAAAATGCTAGTTTGTTTTCGAGTTGCTGGCTGTTTCTTACCTGGTTTGTTTTCAGCACAGAGTATGTTTCAAGCCCATTTAAGCAAGCCACACATTTGAACAAGGGTGTGGTGACTTTACAGCTTCAAAGCTGAAGGAATCAGGAATGTTCTCCCGTGTGTAGCAGCTGTGCCAGAGGCAATCTTTGAGGAGTACTTAAGGATGTAACAGGGAAAAAAAAAAGAAGGAAAAAGAAAAAAAAGCCTTCAAAGACTTTCCAGGGAATGAGCTGATAAATATTTTGCTGTCTTTTCTTGCAAGCCCTTATTTGCTCCTGGTTTAGCTAGCTCCGAGTTCAAACCTTTTTAATGCCAGTGAGACTGGATGTTGCCATAGGTGTCTTCCAACTTTTCAACTGATTCTAGCAATAATCTACTATTGTGTAAATTCCTGCTTAGTGTGTGGCAAACTTTAGCTTCTATACAATCCAGATTGATAATGTCACCCAACTTCTTGTAGCACTTATCTGAGAGTAGAACATAAGCAAAAAAAGAGAAAGTTCCCTGCTGCTCAGAAAGCATGGTCTTATGAATAAGACACTTCTTTTATTCTTAGAAATTATACATTTAATTTCCGGATCTTCCACAAATTTACTCATATGCAAATCACTTCCTCTCCTTCTGCTTCACTTTACTGGCTGCAAGTTCAGGATTTACAGCTACCTCTGCTGTAACTAACGCAATTTCTATCAAAGTCTAGTAGTCAAGTACTGATCAGAACATTAGCCTGGATTCTCACCCTGAGTCTGCCACAATATACTGGTGAGACCATGGGCATGTCACTTAGTCTGTATTTTAACTTGATTTTCATCTTCCTGATGTGAACCATAAGCCATATTGTCTCTCTGGGGTGTATGTTTGGTAATATTTACAGTGAGCTTCTGTGATGGCTTTTCAAAACACATTATTACCCAGATAGATTTTGGATGGAACTGGTATAGCACAAGAGGTATTTCTATTGTTTAGACAAGTTATTTTTGTCAAGCTGAAAGAAAAGAAGATGAGAGTGAAAATGAAACCTACACCTCACTAAATAACTGGCATTAGGTATTTTATAGTTGTGTTTCTTCTCTAAGAGTGATAGGGATGTTGGTCTTATAATCCTTCATGTAATTTTCATAATAAGTGCTTGACTTCTCTAGTTAGCTTGAGTCTGGCTCAGGTGAGAGATGTGCATCATCTGGGGATTAATATCTTTTTCTTTTATGCATATTGCTGGTTGAATACTGGTGCTGAATGCTTTTCACATTTCCTGTATGATTTGAAGGCTCTGTCTGAATCCTGACCTGCCATTGCTACTTTTGTTTTTTTATTTCTCCTTTTAGTAGCATTCATTGTTTTTATTTAATTTTTTTTTGTTTGGCTGGTTTTTGTTTTCCTTTCTTTTTTTTCCTCCTTTTATTACGGCTGTAAAAATGAAAAATTATTTTATTGTACATATACACAATTTCTTTTGAAACTTTCTCACTCATGACTGACTAATCACTACTAGGGGATATGGGAACCACTCTCAATAATGTGGTTTAAGAAGGGTATAAAACTAGAGCGGAACAAAGAAAGAAATATTCACCGCAGTACAATATGGTGCTAAGGTCTCTGTAGTATCTTAGTACTGGCAATATTTTCTTTGCTGGCATGGTTATAACTGTATTACATACACACATGCACGCAAATGCAGTCACATTTTACCACCTGATGTTTCTCAGGAATATGATCCCACTAATCTTTAAGTATTTACCTACGTCAATGGAGGTAAGGCTTTTTAGCCAATATCTGGACAAGCATCTCCATATCAGATGCATTTCAAGGGGCCACCTCAGTGTGGTCCTGCTGACTGTACACCAATGGGCATCCGGAGTGCACTGGTGGTCTTTGGGAGTGCATCACCTGGTGTTGAGTATATCTGGAATGAGAACACCAGAAGATTCACTGAAGATGTGCACTCCTAATCTGAACTGAGATGTTAATGTAGACAAACCTTTCGTTCATCCTGGAATTCATCTTTTTGCATTTAGATAAGTACTGTTTGGATTTGCAATGGTACTTTACCATTGCACTTCTGTTTGGATCCCAAATACACATCAGTTTCCATGGGAGTTAAGAAAAGGGGTTTAGTGGCTCTAAGATAAAGGCCATTATCTCACTTTGTCTTATTTTCTTGTCGTTCTTGTCATGTTTAAGTTCAAATCCTCTATTTTCTCCATGGGGATAAAGAAAGTCCCGCCTCCTGGAAATGTTGACATTTTTGAAATTCAATTTTCTGCCAAGGTTTGACATGTGCTTTGTTTGCATACAGACATACAGAGAAATATATTACACATTTTTTCTGGGGAAAAAATGAAATCTGAGTCCCCAACTCCTCTTTATATTTTCAAATTTCTTAATTTTGTTAAAAAGAAAGCTTTCTAACAAAAAATGTCCAATGTTAGCTATTATATTATACCAAATCTATGTATGCTTTGGCATTTTTATATATATATATATATTATAATGTAGCCTAATAGCCAGAAAAACATGAATCAAAACTATAAAACTAAATGAATATTTTCTTTCCTTTCCAAGATGAAATAATTTAACTTATCAAAAGCAAATGAGATTGTCTAAGTGCAAGGAGATGGGCATCTTCCAAGAGTGTCTCATCTTACCAGTCTTAGATATCAAGCGATCTATGAACTGAATCCACCCATTTGTTTTGGACAGTGTTCTTTTTTGCTGTCATATTGCACTATACGCCTAAGAATGTAGGTGCAATTCAATAGCTGATTTGTTGAACGATTTAATTTATGATTACATTTTTTAATTTATTTTTTTAAGCACTTCAGGCTAAAAGCTGCATCCCATCAAGGGACATCCTTTGAGGTCTCTGGACTACAATCCACAAGAACAGTGCTCATGCTCATGCTTTACCTGCTACTTCAACACTCAAAGCAGAGGTCCACCAAAACTTTGGTCTAGGCAGTGGGCAACCCAGTGAGATGGAGTTACATCTGTCCCTCACTTTGATAGGGCTGGAAAACTCTCCGTGCAGGTGCCTGAGCAACAGAGGAGCGTCTAAAACCCAAAGTCTGTTTTTTGTAATAACTGCTGCAGAAGGTATTTTTAACCTGCAGTTTTAGAAAAGCTCTGGAGGTGCCAGCTAGCCCATCCTACGCCATTCAGCAGAGGCTCCCTCCGTATCTATTTCTCTATTGTTTTGTTTCTTTTTATGGTTGCCTGTTTCTCTGCAGGTAGCTCAGCGATTAGTGAAGCAACCGACTCTGCCTTTTTCAGCTCATCTCAGGGTTCCAGGCAAAACAAGCCCATTTGAAGCAGAGCCCGATGCTCGCAATAATTCCCCATATGTTGATTTTCACACCAGCCTTGGGTGGCTGCACCTCATTATTTGATTTTCTCTGCATCAGTTTTGTTTGTGTGAGTGTTTGTGTGTCTGTGCATGTGTGGCTTTTTTCTTTCTAGTTTGAAGTGACTCTGACCTAAATAGAGGAAAGTGTGGGTGGCAGTTTATTTGTAGGTGCCACTTCAAAGCCTCAAAATGCTGCAATCTGCAAATAAGTACTTTAAGGGAAGGGGGGTGTGTGCATGTGTGTGTGAAGACACCAGCGTGTATTTGGGGATGTCACTTGTGACAGCACTAACAACAGATGAACTCCAGAGGCTCTGATTTCTACGTGTATTACACCCCACATGTCTCTGGAGCTTAGGGGGTGGATTTTTAAAGGACTCATTTGCATATCACTAGATCTGATGCAGTTAAGTTTATGATTTAGCAAAACTGAGTTGAAAGGGAAATACCACAGAAAGAAAATATATGATACCTCTTAATTAAATCAAGAAAAGATCCCAGCTTCCCAAAGACTTTTGGATTACACAGAAAAAGAAGAAAGACAGCAAAAAAAAAATCATTCTTATGAATCATGATAAAATTATTTAAATCTAAAGTGTGAATTACTGAGAACAGCAAAGTACATTAAGCAGACAATATAGCTTTTACCATAAGATTCAACTATACATGTAAAGACAAAACACTCTTGGGATTTGCAGATGTGTGTGGTTAAGGATGACAGTTATTTACTTTAACCTGTTACTGCTGTTATATGTAAGTTTGTCACTCAGCCCACATATGATTACTGAACATTGCAAGCATTTGGTTCTGACTTTCTGGAAGCTTATTACAGAAACAGGTAAAATAAAATTAAAAAAAAAAAAAAAGCATTTGGGCAAGTTGTGGCTTAGACTGGGCTGCAGAGCTCTCCACAGTTTCCTAGTCGTGAGTCCAATTTATCACAGCAAGTTAACTTTCGCATTTCCACTTTCCCTACAAACTCCTTTGGGAACACCCGACAGTACTTGTCTTTCCGTTCATGCTTTCCAGCCACTTTCTTCAAGAATCATTTTCACTCTGTAAATCACTTGATGAAAAATTATTCTTCAGGAAATTAATATTGAGAACGTGTTTTAGAAGCCAGAATTGTAGAACTAACACTGAGAAACGTGCTGGTTTACTCGGAGAGAAAGGGAGCAGCAGCCTCCACAGTTGGGTAGAAGAGCCAAGCCCAAAGCCCACCCCAGCCATGGTGATCCGTTGGGCTGCAGTTCTTAAGGCACGCCACTTTGTACAGCCACCGACAGAGACGTGATGCGGCTGACCTCACTTTTTGTGACCCCATTTCAAGGCCAAGGAGGTACCCCTTAGAGGTGATTAAAGCTGTCTCCTGAATATTCCTTCCAACCAACTTTGTCACTGAGCCTAGAAAATATAGCACAACAGGTCCTGTACTTGTGTTGTTAACTTGTCTCTTCATTCCTTATGCCAGTCTAGGTCTTATTAACTCTGGTTTTATATGGAGATATTCAGCCTTGTATATTTTCATGTATATATAAGATTTGATAATATAAACAAACTATCATTAACTAAGGTAGGGTTTGAATTTACAATATACCTGATGATAATTGCTCATGTATGATCTTTTACTAATAAGGAAAAACTCACATTTAGGAGAGAAATATGTTATATGACAGCTGTAACAGAATAAGAACATATACTTGAGTGGATGCCTATCTACACCAAACTTTACCTTGTACTATCTTGTTTGTCTTTCCCTCAACACAAAAAGGGGAATTTAGGTAATTTAGGGGCCATAAAGACAGTAAAGCAGAAATACATTAAGGCTACCAGTTAAGGCATTCTCATGAGTTATGGCACGTGTAAGTTGGAGATGTCTGACGTGAAGGAGGGACATATGTGTAAAACACAAAGTGAAACCTAGCTGTTGTCGTCAGTGCTACGTACTCTCCTACTGCACTCCTGAACAAGAGCGGCTGCCTTTTGCACAAAATCCAGCGCTGTCCCCGTGTGTTGGGCTCTCTGGGAGAGGCAGGTGAAAGGATGCCCAGGGCAATCCTAAGCAGACTTAGGTGACAACAGCTGCTGGGCTGCTTGCCTCTGTCAAGACGATGGCTTTGGGTATACACAGTAATGGAGTTTTAAGGAGCACTGTAAGTATTGTGGCAAAAAAAAAAATTGGAGATGGCTGTGAGTAGAGATGCCTCAGCGGTTAGGATAGGGGTTTGTGAGTCATTATGATAGAGTTAGGTACTTAAACTGTGCCTAAAGTTAAATTTTTCAGTCTAGGTTGTTACAGGAATGAGTCTTACTGGCTCTGCTTTTTTGCACTGAACAAAAATTCTCAAATACCTATGGCTTTTTGATATTCTCTTACACATCTCTTACCCTTTACACAGTATCTCCTTAGGCTAAGGAGAGAACAGAGGAAAATACAGCGGTAATTCTCTGCATCTGAATTTTACAAGCAATGAAGAAGTCAACATTAATTTCCCTTCATATTCCTAATGGCTTCAGAATTGTTTGTTTCCTACCAAAACTACCAACTCTCCCACCACTGTCACTGACAGCGCAATCCACTGCTCATGCAAAAAGCAATATGCTATTTAAGTGCATTGTTACTGAATTCCATTGTCCATCATAGATGCAAAGCTGACAGCAATACGGGCTGTCTATAGAGTGAACTCAGCAGCCAACAGGGAGTGAGATTGATGTCTCTGCACCGGGAAGTTTTGGCCAGCCGAGTGCTTCTGCAATATGACAAGACCTCGGCAGCAGCTGCTCGAGTTACTCTGTAGAAAGGCTCATGTTTAGAAAACAATTTTGGTGGCATAATGGACTCCCTTTATTACTGTGATTAGACAGCAAATTATTCCATTAGATGGAATTAAATTATTATTATTGTTATTGTTATTTATTATTACTAAGTGCCAACTGCACTCAGTAATGTTCATATCTATTAGGAGGAAGGAAAGGAGTTACTTTAGCACGTACACAGCCAGCAATGCACGTGTGTTCAGCCATTAGAGGTACATCGTCATTTGTTCATAATGGAGAGGGTCATGATGCTCTTGCAGAGGTCGCTGTAGAAATGCCTCTTAAATGTAAGTTTAAATAGAACATGCTGAAAGGAGGATTGCTGTCCTAATATATAAACAAGAGATGAAAACTATTTTGAAGCTTAAAAAAAGCAGGGGGAGGAGGGAAGGGTTCTTGGGGACATTTTCTGGAACAACAAAGGGAACGAGGCAAAGGAACATGCACCTGGAAAAGATGGTTCTGCTGAGCTCCAGGGATCTCACACAGAAAATGTGGTTCTGCATGATATTGCTCATGTTGCGATCAGGCATCCTATAGCAAAGTGGGGGCAATATTTCTACTGAATCCTAATATTCCTGGTTTGTGTTGGGTGAAGGGCTGCACAAACTAAAGGGTCAGGCCCTATCTGCGTAAGAAAGCCCAGGAATATTTTACTGAGACATTTTTCTTTCTGCTTTGTCTATTGATATTTTAAGTTCTTTGAAACTGGAACTAAATTTATAGAGGTAGAGTTTCTAAAGCCTCTCTTCCTGCTTTGAAAGTCTCAAAACTGCTGTAGTGCAAAGCAAGACAGTTAATTACCAAAGGCAGCACTTTTATGCTTTTAAGCAGCAAGAGGTTGAGATACAGAGAGAATTCCAGAAAAAGTATTTAAAAAAAAAAGAAAAAAAAAATCTACTTATTGAAATAGTTTTATTAAGTCACTCCCCATCTTTCTATCTGATTTTTTTTTCTGAGTTAATTAAACAACGCTATATCTACCCATCCTTTCAGGATGACTATACGTTCTTTGAGTCCATATATTCCATATGGTTTATTCCATATTCTGCATGGGTCACCTCTTCAAATGTCCCTCCTGAAGCTCTTCCTTTTCTTCACCCTAAATCTTTTTCCTTTTTCCCATCTCCCAGCTTTCCAATTCCAGTTACTCACACAGTTTTAAGGATTACAGTCTCATTTTATTTAATGGAGTGTGCACAGCTATATTTCATTATTGCCAGAAAAATCCATATGCCACATTTTTAAAAATAAATCCCCACTAGAAATGTTGGAAACCTTACAGACTTTGATTGAGTTGCCCCAGGTCAAAATGAACATCTGGGAAAGAACTTCTGCCTAGGAAATGGTTGTGCATCCTTGAATACTCCAGTGGCCTCACTCTTGGAATAGGTTTAGGTGAAGCTGTGTGTAAAATACAAGGATATCATTAAATATTTCCTTATGTAGAGCACTACTTTTCTCCTACACTGTTCTGGCAGCCCAATAGTGTACATATGCCATCGTGGTACTGGTTTAATATTAATATACATATCAATAGAAGATGGTCAAATAGTGTTTGCCAGATATATAATTTTGTAAATACTGGCTTTCTCCCCCTTCCTTTTGGCATTGAAAACTATCACAAATCAGTTGTTAATCTATTCAGTATTTAAGGATAAGGGTCTGAGCCAAAACCTCTTTGAAGTCAATGAAAAAATTTCCACGGACTTCAAAGAGCTCTGGATCAGCCCCTAACAGAATAAGATCACAAACAAACACATAGTAGACTATCGAGTTACTCATAAAGCAGTTTGCATATCTTTAGACACAGTAAACACATTGCTGTCATAGCAATTAAAACTCGTATCCAAAATCTGAATCTTAAAATTGTCAGTTAGAGAGATCATCTTATTGTCATTCTGAGGAGGAAATATAAATCTAGATAGGGAACAAATGAATTGATAACACATAACAGACACTGTATGTGCTTTAAATGGCTATATATGAAGGACCTAATAAAAAGAAGAGCTTGAATAATTACATTACACTGCATCATGCAGGTTTATTTGGATGCTTCATCATACTACAGGTTTTGAAAAGTTACATTATAAGGTTTTGAAAACTATCTTGTATTTGCCACATATTCTTTTTTATCTCCTCTGTATAACATGATATATTTAACTCACCTTACTCTCCTTTTAATATTTTATATATTTGAAATTAGTTAAAAATATTGTCTTAAGGATCTTTCTTAATATTCTTGCTGCCTCAAAATATTGTATCTAATGCAAAATCTCAATATTGTGGTGTACAGTTCATCCACTGTTGCAGATTCCCTATAGAATTCTAAAGCTCCAGGATTTGGAACACAGTCATTTTTATCTGGAAGAATCTCAAAATACTTCTTTTTATGCTTTACATTTAAAATGGATACTGATATGGGTCCCATATCAGCCACCGGTAAGAAATCATTACCTTTCCCTGTTCCAAGTGCAGGAAAATACTGCAGCTGTGTAAATGGAGGGACTAATCTCCCTTCCTTTTTGTTATCTAAAAGTTAAGCATGTGCATAGCTACGGGAGAGTGAAGACAGAAGTGGGCACAGATATAGATGGGCAAGAGAGAAATATTTAAGTGGGTATTTCCAAAAGATGATTTATCCTACCCAAAGCCCAGAACTTTTTAGAAAAGTGTGGCACATTTTTGTCTGAACCTCAGTATCTGTCTAACATGGCTCTTAACTGAGTGAAAACAATCAGTTTAGTTTAGTCATCTAGTTTTAAAATAGTATGAGTGGAAACTTACTGTCAGGTAGTACAGGATGAGAAGACCTAATAGTAGGAAGCATCTTCCCTTAGATTTAAGTGTTGAAAAACATTAACCCACCATATGCAAAATGAAACATAACTCTTAGAAGAGACAGTCTCGTGCTCTTTGGCTTCTCGTATCAACAGTGCAGGCAGATGCCATGTTGCTGGCTGAGATGCACATATATATCTACATCTGTACAGGTACACATATATATATAAATGTTTGTGCACATATATATTTTCAAGATTTTGTGAGTTAAAAGGCAATATTAAAACACATAACACATTAAGACATTTTCCTAAGTTAGACTTCTTCAGAACATGGAAAAAGATGAGCTGATACAAGAAAATGTCACAGCCCTGCAACACCTAAACTGTAATCTACCAGCTCACGTCTCATCACACATCTTAGAAAGGAGACTGATATGCAGGCACACATAAATCTATGGGACAGGGTTCAGAGAGGGATGTTTTATATAACAGAGGTTTAAACACAGAATCTTAAATGTTATGAAGGGGAGCCCATGCACCAAAATACTTAAGTACTGGGTTACTTAGGAATAATAAGTGCAAACATTTTAAATTCAAGTTTCAAGGTCCTTTCTGTATGAACATGAATGTTTCATTGAGATTTCCTTGGGAGTATATGATTAAAGTTTAGTATGTGCTTAACCTTTACCAAGCAACAATAATGCTCACAGAAGTTCAGGTTCAAAATCCTTTCCATTAGAAGGTGGCCGATTTCAATTTTTCACTTTTTTTTTTTTTTAAAACAGAGTTGAAAAAGAAAAAAAAAAGAAGAAAAGGAAAGAATGGTACTATCAAGTTTCTTCTTAATTTTAATTATTTTCCCCCTTATTTTCCTTTTGTTTCTCCTTTTTTTCTTCTTCTTTATTCCCCGCCCCCCCTTCCCCCACCTCAGGAAGAAGGACTAAGTGGAAGAGAAAAAGGAAGGGAAAGTGAAAGAAAGAGCTTAAAACTTTAAGGAAAAAAGACAATTTTTACAGATGAAGCTTGATAATATATTTAAATGAACAAAAATAAAATTTGGAAAAAAATTCTTTCACTTTGGAAAATATTTTATCTTATTTTCCCCATCTCGGTCCCTTGCCTTCCTTATGCAACATAATTTTCAACTACTACTATGTATTTTGTTCTGTCTATAATCAAGACTATTTGAATCAGTGAACATTCAGGGAAATGCAGAGAGCATCTTTGATACAAGAAAACTGCGTTTAGAGCAAGCTTCTGTTAAAATGTTCTTAGTTTCTAGTGCTCTGCTAATCATAGTCTTAGTCTGAGAGAGGGAAAGCCTTTCCTTTTGCTAAAATAAACATTGACTTAATTTCCCTTGTTAAATTTAGGCCATTCCCTGCTTTAAAACTTCTCATTGATTTTACATTCACTCCTCTGATGTAAAATCATCAGCTACTGATTTTACATCTGTCTTTTAGCTGCTGCTGCTGAGTTAACCTCAGCTACTGGCATATTGTGCCGAATTAGGATTTCTCCCACTATGGCAGCTGCTGATAGAATTGAGACAGGCTGATACGACACCTCCAGACTCCTCGATACTGCACACACTGCAAAGAAGCAAATGTTGAACAACAGTTGCAAAACATTAGCACAAAATATCACTGTACCACAAGCAGGGGAAGATGATCTTTCTTTGACTGCATTTTCTTGTGTGTCTTGTCTCTGGTACCTTAATGCAAAATCATTAAATAAAATGTAAACCTCCTGGGTGAGATTCATCTGCCCAAATGTAGCTGTTGACATCTGAGCCAGTCACTTGAGGCTCTGTAATCGATGGAGAATCAAGCCCGTTTAAGGCACAATTCATCTAATCCTAAGGTGCAAGTCAAAAACAGGTCATCGAATTGTGCCCTAAATGTTCCTATTTCTCTTTATTAATGGAAAGAGAGACTGAAATATGGACTCCCTTCCATTTCTACTCTACAGACCCTTAACACAAGGTGAAATGATTCCCACCCCTAGGCCTGGCCCTGGCATGGGCTCAGCTGAAGTGAAAGCTGATGAATAATTAAAGCGCATTGCAAGACTGGATCCTCAGAGAAAAAGTACTCCGAATGAGAGAGGATGACCATCCAAAGCAACCACTTAAGGCTCCTGTGGATTGTGCTGTGCTGCTGTAAGTTATGAGCAACAATTTCCCACAGTAGGTTCCAGAGGTGGCCAAGTGAGAGTAGTGTTAGGAACTAAAATTGCCGAGCATCCAGAGAAACTTGCTTACTTGAAGAGATCTGAAGCTCTTGAGCTTTTAAATAGAATCATGTTCTTCTCATAGATTTTGGAAGGTAGGTAGCTTGCCAAGACTATCTATGATTTTTTTCTTTTTAATAGTTACATGTTTACAAAGAGAATGTTTTTTAATGTTCAAAGCAGATGCCTTAGGATTAATTGGAGAAAAATAAACCATGTGAATGCATCTAATTTTTTTTTCTTGCTTTTTAACACGTTCTGAATCCTTGGCAAAACACTATAGGTGATTCCATATACTCTCACGGTTGCCACAGACTCAAATAAAACAGGATCTGACTCTCTTTTTTTTCTCTCTGTACCTTGAAGGTAGAATAAATGTGGGCATTTGACTGGGAGTATCATCTGATGCAATTAATCTCCTTTCCTTCTTATCTCTCTTCTGAAAGAATCTCTCTAAGAAATGGTGCTTTCTGAGCTTAAAAGTAAAATTTATTATTAGAGTGCATATATATATGTTACAAATACTTATTTAAAATATTTTTGTTGTAAGAATCATTTCTTTGTTGTATGTGTGAATGAAACCCATAACAATTCAACTGGCTGAATAAAGATTTATCTCCTTTCCCTGAAACTTCAATGTCTTATGCTTTCCATTATTTGGGTTATTTTTCATAAGGAAGAGAAAATGTTAATATGGGAAGAAAGACAAAAAAAGAAGAAAATGGGTGAGATTATTTCCATTCTGTTTCATGAAACATGTTTTTCAAAAAAGAAACTGTGAACATGTAAACTACTTTTGTAGAGGGATGGAAAAATACAGGGAAACTTCAGCTGAATCCACATATTAAGGAGGACACATTTTCCTTTTTTCCAGTTCCATTAACTCTTGTACAAGATGACTGCAACTTATGCATCTGAGCTGAAAGAACATGATCAGTGGCATGTGCTAACCAACTCTGACACTAAGATATTTAGGGCAGCTGTCAAGTAACACAACTTTCTTTTGTGCTTCTTTTCAGAATTAATTAGCAGAAGAAAAGCCTTTAATACACGTGTTCTTGCCAAGATGAACTTGGAAGGAATCTTACTCTACTCCTTACTACTGCCTGTTCCCAGCAAACCTCTAGAGGAGATAAATGAGCAAGTTCTCAAGCTATCCACCTCCTGTTATCAGCAGGTGTAAATCGGGAGTTACAAGAGGTAACACATATAGCACGTCTTTGAGTGCAACAAAAGATGTCAGCCAGTTTGGAAATACCTGGTTTTAGAAATTTGTGCAATTAGCTATTTCTGTTGATTGTACTGAAAATATAGCTACTTATTCTAAGTTTTAATTTCATTCGGTTTAGATGTACTCACGATGTGAAACTTAATCTCTGTCTTGTGGCAAATATTTTTAGGAAGTACCTCGTTAAGTTTGGAAATCAACCTGTGACTCTGCACTTGAAGGTGAGGACAACCTGGACTGAATTTTCAAGTCTTCCCTCCCACCCCGACTTTGGCTAATCCTTGGAATATCAACAGTCTTTCTCAGTACTTCAGTAATCTCTTTTATCTCATCCTTAAGCCAATGGGCAGGGAAAAAGAAAAGGTGAAATCTAGCCAAGAAGGATTAATAGGATTTACTGAAATTCAGAGAAGTTGAAACATGAATCGAATTGAAGCTGGTGCAGACATTCAGACCAATTTTCATCTTACCTGAACTGGTGACTACACTGATTCAGACAGTCTTGCTTTCACTGGAATTGCTTCACTGTTGTCTCATTTTATTTGAGTGGGTCCACACACATTTTGGTTTTTTTCTAGACCCACTCAGTCCCATTTTAATTCTACCTGAATTTTGGCTCAGTAGTAGTTCCACCTTTGCCTTTTTCCTGAATCCTTTATTGTCTTTTTTTTTTTTTTTTTTTTTTTTTTTAAGTGAATGGACACATTTCAGGAAAAGTTTCTAGACCTGACTAGTCAAGGAAATGGGAAAAAAACCAACTTGTTTTCAGACAGATTCAGAAAGCAGTTGTTGTTGTAGTCAAACATGACTTAAGACAGCTACAGTCAGATTCACTTCACTTAATTTTAGCTGTCTGCAAGTTATATGCTCCATCAAAGCTGGTCATCTAGGCTTCCTTGATAGTAAAAGGAGAGATATCAACATCTCCGCATAGCAGTTTAAATTAATCTGTTTTAAACATCTTTTTTTTTTTCTTTTTTTTTTTTTTTTAGGATTGGATGAATCATCCAGTGGCAAATTTATTGCCCTCTCTTGACTGTAAAGGAAATTTGGATGAGAGACTAGTTCAGGCTAGGTATCTAACTCTTAGACAGACAACATCACATGAAATTAATCCAGTGCCACAGACAGGAAGACACACAGGAATTCCAATTCACTCCCCTCATGGAAAAAAAAAAAAAAAAAAGCTTGCATTGGACTTGATTTATAATTCTAGTAGCTCCATTTTTCATATTTTTTTTATTGTGTCCACTTGAGATTCCTCTAATAAAACCATATCACTCTTGATAAACTTTATTCTGAAGGTCTTGCAGTAGTTAATGATGTAGTTCTTACATTCCTGTTCTTTTGGCCTTGTTGCTTTGAAGCACAGTCCTCAATGCAATCATGTCAGAAAAAGGAAAACATATGATCAACTACCCATAACCCTTAGGATTTGACAATGTCACAAATGGTGAGTAGCAGATTTTAACTGCCCTTCTCTCTCTTCCTCTCACCACACCCTTTCCCTATATGTGTGGGTACTTGGTGTTACTTAGCTCCCGTTTTTTTTGTTGTGGGTTTTTTTTTTTTTTTCCCTCCTCAATTTCCATGCCTAATGAGCCTGAGCTGAGTTAATAATGGATGTAATAAGTAATGACTCATTGTTTTGGGGCCTGTGTGTCTCTGTGTGCAATGGAAGAGGAAGCCAAGGCTCCGATGCTATTTGTTCTGCCATGTCACTTGCCGCCAAGCAATGCCACTCATCAATAAAAGGCAAGATGACGGATGAGTTCATTTAATGGAATTCCTCCGAGTGAGCTGCAGCCACTGCTCTTCAGTAGGCTTGTTCTTTGAGTCTCTCTTTCTCTCTCTTTCAGTCCCTCTTCCCCCTCCCTATTTTTTTTTTTTAATATTCAGGACAGTTGGAAAGCGCGGCTGGCTGAGAGGGTTGCCATTCGTGCCAGCAGCTCCTTCTGCTCTTAACAACTGCTATCCTAAATCAAATCAAGAGCTTTGAGCAGGGAGATTAAATCGGCACCACCTGATATTGACATCGCATGGCATTTGTGCGTCTCGCCTTCCCCTCTGTCCCTTCCTCTCTCTTTCCTCGCCGGTCAAGGTGGGTGTGGAGGGAGGCTGGTTAAGCATTTGAGAAGAATAAGGTTTTAAGTGTTCTCAATATGGCCCTGTGCATGCTGAATAGCTAAAAAAATATCGTTCCTTTGGAAAAGTATCAGGCTCTGTCTTCATGCATAATCTACAGCACTGCACATTTCCAAGGCCAGAATAGCTAAACAGGTTATTATTTCGGTTTCCACACACATGCATTTGCTCAGAAGAATGAATGAGGTTTCATTCCTTCTGCCCATTTTCAGCTGCTTCTTCCTCCACCTGCTTTTATGTTTTGCCCTCCTTTATTTATAACTCCAGAGGTCCGATTCTGTTATACTGAAAAATTATTCTGTTAAATTATAACTTATACAGGTGCAAAATGCCACTGGACCAGATCCTCAGCTCAGGACAAGTAAGACGAATTCATATAGATCTACATGTTAATGGATCTGTGGTCCCATTAAGTTCATCAGGTTATGACTAAAACATGTCAGAGTAGAAGTAATGTCAGGAGAATTTAACTTAAAAATCTCACAAAATATACATCTAACTCTATTTCCCAAGATTGCCTAGTTTAATATAAAATACTATTGAGCAAGAAGTGGAATACCTTCCATTCCTAATGAAATAGGTAGGGATGAAACCATCTATTCTCACTAGTTTTTCCCGCTTTATTGAAAACTAACCTTGTACTGGAATGAAGATTTTGTTAAAGCTGGAGCGAAAACTTTGTCCGTTTACTTTAATGAGAGTGTAGGTTTCCCAATACCATGTTGTGTTGCCTTTGCATCTTATGGACATTTTTATGATGGTAGGTGGGTGTGTAAAATAAGTAATACTATTCTAGTTATTTAAAATTCCTGGGTGGATATCCAGCTTGGTTGAATATCAATTGTTTTGTTGAGAGCTATGATATGGTTATACTCTAGCTTAGGACATGTTTAAGGAAAAAAAAAATCTAAATATTTATTTTTAACACTGGATTTTTATAGCATAATGATTAGGAGTCTGATCACAGAAGGTCAAGGAGGTAAAGAAAGATGTGATGCAAGAGGGAGAGACTTACAGATGCGAAACCGACTCTATCACAGCTTAAAGTTTTCCAGGATGGAAGAAAAAACTTAATGGTGCAATCGTATGGTGTGCATGTGGATATTACTGATTAAAAAGATGATATTCAACTTCAAGACACTCCTCTGTTCTTTGAACAATTAAGCAACTGTAGATTCAGCAACTTTTTCATGTTAACTGTATATTTTTTTTACTTTTTTTTTCAGTGTCAAGAACCTGCGAATGAGAAATAATGTCCCAGTGTCACAATTAACTAAAGAGAATGTGGTAGAAATCAGAAAGCTTTGTCTATGTTTGTTTCTTTGTTTTTTAACTTGACAGCGTACTGGATATCACTGAGAATACATCATTGGTTCAAACTATCATTGATCAGTGGGAAAAGAGTGAAGGACACAAGGGTGGATAATGTAAAAGAAAACTCTCACAGAAGGAAAAAAAAATTCTTCAGTCTGTAGCATATCTAAGAGTGCTCTCTCAAGCAGTCAGCAGAGCAGTTTGCTTTATATTTCCTAGAGCATGAGTGCACACTCGACTCAACCAAAATTAATTTGAAAAGACTGTGGGCTTTTTGAGAGGGTTATATATAGGTAGCTAGACAGGGAATAAAGGACCATATTAAATATCCCATAGAGTAAAAGTGTATTAAATAACCTATATAGTAATATACAAAAAGTATATTAAAAAGCCTGTGGACTACAGACAGCCAAGAAACAGATTAGCAGAGCATTACATTTTATTGTTGAGCACAAATGTTCCATTCCTTTCTCTGAGCTCCTAATCAGCATTTTTCATTATTTCCCTTTCCCTGTATTTGGCTCCTGTGCCTCAGTGCCCATAGCAACACTTCCAGTAGCGTTAAAACTAGATACTGCAACCACATTCGCAGGCAGAGAGCTTTGCCAAGGCCTACATTTGATCCAGCTAGGAGCACATGCCCGCTCGGTGGTACAAGGTCATAATAATAATTCTCCCTTCAGGGGCAAACAGTCTTAGGAATGATCCCCCACTATTCTCCCCTACTATCTTGGCTCATTTTGATCTCGGTTGTTATTAAGCTCATTTTATGCTGCAGTCGGAGCAGCTTGTTTACTTACAGAAATGGTTATTCAGAAAGTGGATGCCTACGAGACCAGAAGCCTGTGTGAGTGTGTATGTGCAAGTGTTTGTGCGTGTCGTGCACGTAGGGAGAGAAAATTGGTTTGTTTTAGGGACACATCATTCCTTTGAACTCCAAAAAAAATGAGTCTCCTCTTTGATGGGCTATGCTTTGGTTTTGTTTTGTTTCATTTTTGCCTTGCCCCAATTTTCTCTCTGTAGTGTCTAATGTACATTTCAATGGATGGGAATGATGACAGAAGGCATTTGCAATCCCTTGAGGCATGGTAGCAGTCTCTGGAAATGCTTTTGGTACTGAAGTATTCTGAAGAGAATAAAAGAAATCCTTTTTTCTTCTTCTTTCTTTTTTTTTTCCCCCCTTTCTCCTTGCATCAAGACTGAAATTTCAGTTGTTAGGGGCAAGGATGGATAATTTTTTTTTGTTTTAAATGGCAGCTTTTCTCCCCTCCAGCCACTATCTTGATTTATTTTTTTCTCATTACTCCCTTACTCCTCTAGTCCCCAAATTTTGACCAGGCAGTGAGTCCCATTACTGAGCAATTGTGCTTACGAATGAATACTCAGATGCCTCTACAGGCAGCACTCCAGCCCTTTGGAGTTTGTTCACAATTGTTCATAACTGGGCTCTTCATCCAATGGACTCTGGATAGTATTTTCAGTTTGTTGCATGAAGAAACATAGTTAACAGGAAGTAGTCTAGGTTTTGGCAGTCTGAGTGGGGGGAAACAGGAAGTTAGTGGAAACTGTTGGCAGAAAAGTCATCTGAAGGGAAGTTGAATGCTTTTGTAGTTGACTAGAAGAAGGGAAAAGCTGAGTGGATGATTCTGTTTGTCACTAAGTCAAACTTGACCAAAATAGTTGCACAGATGACAAAAGAAAGCAATCCACAGCAGGATATTCACAACATCGTTTAAGCCAGAGAATGACAAAGATTTCCCAAAATCTCTAGGCACTGACTGGTGATAGGAAGAGGACGGGAGTCTTTACAGAAAATGTATTGGACCTAGGGGCGGAATGCAGGATTTTGACATCTGCAAAAATTCTAATACAATTTTAAATGATTTATTGTAAATTCACTTTACACTAGAGCAACTGCATTGAATTTAGTGATGTGGTTTACAATTAGCAGCCATTCAATGTTGACTTGTATGCATCATATTCCTTATCGGTGTATATTGATGTAGCTGCACTAGAGTGATTGAAGCTATGCACATAGTCCTCAGCAGGTTGTTTAACAGACCCTGTTCTCTGAAACTTTCATTTCTGCCTGTGGTGTAGCACTTGTGGTGCTACCCTCAGAAATTTCTGAGGACTTCAAATATACATTCAGGAGCCTAAATAAATAAAGAACAAATCTCCAATCTTTCAAGTGCCCTCTGGAATGAAAGGTAGTGAGCGGAAAATAAAATGTAAATGATAAACAATACACCAGATTCCATCATGTTTATCATGTTAATCATGTATAAAGAAGATAGTGGCAGAGAAAGCAATGACAACACTACTTTCTGCTTCCCTTCAAAAAAGAAAATTAAAGCAATATCAAAACTGTAGCAAACATATTTCTGGTCTGCTTATCCTTCCATAAAGATACAACACCCATTATCTTTGCCTCCTTTATCAACTTTCAAGCAGGACTTTCCTATTATAAGGGTACTAAAATATTATACTTAAGACTAAACATGGTGTGGGTACTTTTACCTGAGGGAGGAAGTATTTTCCATCGACACTGTACCCTAAAATTCATGAAGAAACATGGATTATGTAGATCTTATGAAACAAGGTTTACATTTCATCTTCTCAAATACCAGCTACATCACATTATGTCTATAATGCATATTTGACTCAGATCTGTCTATATTGTACTCTAAAGACATTCAAGACAAAGGTTACATCTCCCCTGTTGCCAAGGTATTGGAAATCTCTAATGTACCTTCTCTCAGCTGTGAGGAAGTTTTAGAAGTTAGTCTTCAAACTTCTGAACATTTCATCTTTGTTTTCTATTTGAAACTAGAGGCTGATTTTGCTGATGTTTGTTTTCTCTTTTCTATTCTGAGAAGAAGTGACTAACAAAGTTGCTTCTGGTCCGATGTGGAAGATGGCAACTGATAACATTTCTCCATAATAACATTTTTCCATTCTTGCAAGAACCTGTGGTGTGTCTCCTTCTCTGATCTGATCTCCTGCTCCGCTCCTCCAAGCATCTACTGTTGCACACAGATCCAAGCAAGAAGGGAAACCTGCATAGCTGGACCAAGGTTCCAGGTAGGGACCAGTATCCCCAGCTGCTGCAATGAGACTTCTGCCAGTACCAGCAGTCAGAGACTAAATTAAACTGTCTGCAGAGACTAAAAATACACAAGGAAGAAATCTCCACGTCAGCTGAGATGCAACGAGCCCCAGCCAGCAAGTCCTTTCAATTTAGACCTACAATACTTTGGGCTGTATAACTGATGGTGGTGGTCTCAGAGCTCTGAATGTGTATGGATTTGGATATAACAACAGCCTGTAAGTTTGTTCACCTGGTCAGAACAGTTGTTTCCCAGATCTGGAGGAGTGAGAAGTCAATCTCATTCTGAATTCAGATTTCTGCTGGCACTTTTCTGTAGAAAAACTCATGAGCTCAGAGTTTTCTTGACTGTTGTGTTTTATCATATTAGATTGCATAATTTCAATTATGACATAAATGTTTAATTTCAGCATAATAGCCACAAGAGGCCCTATTTATACAGCTGCAGTATTTCACACACATCTGTAGTTGCAGTTAAACACGCAAAGCAGGCTAAAGCTATAGATTGTTTCTCAGCGTTTGAGCTGCATCAAGGCCAGAATGGACAGAGCTGTTGGGAGGAGAGCAGTGCTGTTCATTTTTCAAATGACTTCTGTATATTCTGGGTGCTCTTGAAGACACTGAGAAATCACAATCACATTGATGGATAATGAATGTGTACGACCAGGATGACTCTCTCCTTTTGTTCAATCTGTTCTTTCATTTTAGCTCCTTTCCCACAAAGTTTTACCAAAGCAGGTTATTCAGGAGTAGCACAGCATTTCTTCATCTTTATTCTGAGAACAACCTAGAGATTTTTAAAGTACATATATAATTTGGACAAATATCTAACAAAGTTTATACCTGTTCTTTTTCTGTATTAACACACATATGAATACACATTCATTATGAGACTTACCACACTCTTGAGCCACAAGGTGGTTCAGAGCCACTTTGCTATTTCATTGGAGACACAAGTTTCTCCACTTTTCGGCAAATATAATTCCATCTCTGCTTTCTGCGTCAGCAGAAAACCTATGCAGTATTTCCAATGTCTCTCAAATAGTTCTCATAATCAAGCACTGGATCGTAGGTAGCTGTGCCAATATTTCCTTTTTTTTTTTTTTTCCTAACTTACTCTTGACGAGAAAGCATCTTCCTTGCTAATATGACAATATATCAGTTTCAATTCCTATCTATTACCCCTTTGGGATTACATTTCTTAGTCAGTCATACTGTAGTGTTTTTCAATTTACTCTAGATACCCAGTTCATAACAACTCTTTTGTATGTTAAGTCCATTTATAGTTTCCTGTGCATTAAATATATCTTACTCTTGAGTACATTTTCCCACTTAAGCGTTTACTGATTACCAGTGTGATCCAGAAGAAAATAAGATATGATCTGAACAACTAAGAACAGAAGAAGGTCATTACTTAGGCCATTGTTGACCTAAGGAGGTCACATTTGGAAATTAAGGGTGTCCTCTCCTACCACTTATATTGCTTCATTGACTTTTTCAGAGTCCCAAGTTTATTCTAGTTCTGTAATGTGCCTCCACATTCACAGATGAAAACCAACAGAGTGAATTTCCCCAACCTCACCATCATCTTGTTCTTCATAGCTGTATGACCAAATTCATACAAATGGTTGCATGACCAGCTGAAGGAGTCCAGACATTCATCAAGCACATCGACTTAATAATCACAGGAATATTGCTTGCAAGTAGATGGACTCCTCTCAGATTTAGTTAGCCAAATGTTTGTAAGAAATATTAATTTAAGCCCAGTGTGAATAAGGAAAAAAAAAACCAAACAAACAAACCACAAACGCTATGTGAAAAATTTTATGCACAATTTACTTCTTACTTACCCTCCACCTCCTTGCTTCTGAAGAAAATAACAAAATAAAATCAGAAGCCCCAATCTAAAAAAGATGAAATCTTTTAATCTGTCTGGAGTTTATTCCCACCTTTCCTCCTTCTTTGCTCTGCTTTATGTGATGTACTGTTCATTCCTATTACCTCTTTATAGCTGTTTTGTTAAAGTTCATACCACAAAGACCTGTAAAATAAATTTATGACTCTTGGGGTTTCAGCAAATTCTAAATAACCATAACATGAACATGAAACTTTAATTAAAGACACTGGAGTCTAAGTTATAACAGAGATGCTGACATTTAAGCCCCTTGCACCGTGTAAATTAAAAATGGTATGACAAACAGTGAGTAATTTGATGGTCAGGGGTTCATAATAGATACCTTAATATCTTTGTCATGAAAAACAGTCTGTCCTTGGTTTAACCCATACTGAACAGCCCAGGGGTCTGGTTCATAAAGCATGACACTGCCTAAACATTTTTGCAGTAATTCATGTATCAGTCTGGGAATTGCATTGAATATCCTTGAGACTAAACAAATATGCAGGAAATTTGTGAACTAAATGTATTAATGCAAAGATAAATTCACTGTGTCATTCCTGCCTCTGGTTCAGCTATCCACTGCTGGGTTTTAAGGCATTCTTGTCTAGATGATCCAATGTCACATATATTACATATAATTCAAATTTGTTTAATTGATTATTAGCTTAGTTAACATGAGTCTTTCACAAGGTATCTGTACCATTGAAACCTCGAGTTGCTGGGCATAGTAGAGAAGACACCACCTGCTTTAATCAACCTACACCAAAAAAGGCAACACATAATGTAGGCTTGTTTTCATTTTACAGTTTTGCAAACTGAAGAACGAGCATGTTTATATGTTCTTTATGTTCACATAAGCAGTGGATCAGCATATCCAAATAAATTGTTGCACTCCTGTTGAGTCATGGTATGAGATTCACCTAACCATGCATATGTCAGTATCTGGGCTGGTCATGCCAGGTTCCTTCTATAACCAATGGAAACATACACTTCCATAATGAGATTCACTGTATCCTAAAGTAGTTATCTAAAGCAGACCAGATGAATAGAATCACTGAACAATTTAGGTTGGCGTCCTGGTTTTGGCTAGGATAGTGTTAATTTCACAAGGAGCCAGCACAGGTGAGCCAAGCTGGCCAGGGGGCTATTCCACACCATGTGACGTCATGCTCACCATAAAAGAGGGCTAGTGGGGGAGGGGCATTTTGGCGCGGCTCTGAGTGTGGGCTGAGCATCCGGTCCATCATCAGGTCGGTAAATTGCCTTGTGTTATCACCCGTTATGTATATTCTGTTGTAAGTACTGTTGTTGTTTCCATCTCCCCTTGCTGTCCCAGTAATCTATCCTCATCCCAGCCCACCAGGCTTTGCCTTTGTTTTTCCATTCTCCTCCCCATCCCCCTGGGGAGGGGTGAGCAAGCGGCCGCCTGGTGCTCAGCTGCGTCTGGGGCTAAACCATGACAGTTGGAAGAGACCTGAGGAGGTCATCTAGTCCAATTTCCTGCTAACTCCAAATTCACTTTGAATAGATTGCTCAGCAGCTTCTCCGATTTCCTAGAAAATCCTAAAAGCACTGATTCTTTTTCCTTTGATACAAAAGGTAACTAAGGTAACGAGTCTGCATGAAAGTTGTTAGAGGAGAAAGATTCTGGAGGTTACAGGCCATGTATATATTCCTTCTCTCTTGCAAATGATAGATGAAACAGGACATATAAGGGAATCTAAGTTTTCTGACTTTTTTACTTCATATTTTCCGTGAAGTAGAAATCAGGTCCTGTGTGTCAACCAAGGGGCAGTAATTTTCTAAAATAAATGTCCCAGTTGCTCGCAATAGGGAAAGTATGCTCCTAATTATATATATAATTTTGACTCTACAGCTACTTAAGTTATAATTCTCTTCAAACACTTAATTAAATAGTGTTTCAATATAGCCAAGAGAAAGCCTGAGACAAAGGCAGCAGGTATACCCAGAACACATGTCAGTCTAGAAAGAGAAGCACCAGCACAGCAATTGTACCTTTCCAGGCTGGATATTCTGCTAATGTTTCTGCTACTAGCTGCCGAGCTGGATCAGCATGCTACAAAGACTTTTCTACTGAAGAACCTTAAGATAATAACTGGAAAACAAGGAGGTTGGCTTGCCACCTTGTTAGGAGTTCTTCACCTTTACTTCAGATTTGTTCTATCACTTTCCTTGCATACCCTTCCTACTTTGTGCTGTTATTTAATATCCCACTCATTGTGTAATTTCAGCTCCCAAATTGAATACAATTTTTCCTCCAGTGGAACTCTCACCTTGATAAATTGTCAAATAGTAATTATTATTCCTTCCAGAGCCTGAGATATGGAGTCATGGCTGTAATTTCCAAGGCTTGAGTGCTGAGAAATTTATACTATACTTCTCTCCATCAGAGTTTTCATCTGAGATCATATTTCAAACCCTTTCCTTTGATGATATGATTAAGATAATTCCTTTATGAAGTTCGAACCTCTGTGAGATATTCAAGAAGGAACCTGATAGTTCTTAAGCTCCATTTGCTTCCCCTATGAGTATTAGCAGTGTATGAAGGGAAAAAACACACAGACAGGATGCCTGACAGTTTCAAATGCTCCTAATTTTTTAATGTTAATTGTTATGGTAGCATCTGCTGGTCTCAAATATGGGACCTCTGTTCTTGTGAGTGCAATATAAAACTAAAGGAAGAGATAGTCTATGGCTCAGTAATTTTTTCCATACCAGGATTGTTGTTGTTTGCTTCTTTTTTTTTTCTATTTTTTTTCTTAAATTAATTGCTGATGTGAAACTTTTTAACACCTACTCATTGAGAAGATTATTCAAACTCTAACTGTACCAAGGTCGAAAGTGGTTGTCCTTCACATCCTTCCTGAGAGAAATGAAGAATAATAGGATATGGACAGATGGACCACTTGGTGGATAAGGAATTGGCTGGATGGTCACACTCAACGTCTCGATGTCCAAGTGGAGATCAGTGATGAGTGGTGTTCCTCAGGGGCTGGTACTGGGCCTGGTGCTCTTTAACATCTTTGTTGGCAACATGGACAGTGAGATCGAGTGCACCCTCAGAAAGTTTGCTTACAACACCAGCCTGTGTGGTGCGGTCAACACAGTGGAGGGAAGGGATGCCATCCAGAGGAACCGTGACACGCTTGAGAGGCAGGCCTGTGCAAACCTCATGAAGTTCAACAAGGCCAAGTGCAATGTCCTGCACGTGGGTTGGCACAGTCCCAAGCACAACTACAGGCTGGGTGGAGAATGTATTGAGAACAGCCCTGAGAAGAACGACTTAGGGGTACTGATTGATGAAAAGCTCAACATGAGCCAATAATGCATGCTAGCAGCCCAGAAAGCCAACCGTATCCTGGGCTGCATCAAAAGAAGTGTGACCAGCAGGTCAAGGGAGGTGATCCTGCCCCTCTGCTCCGCTCTCGTGAGACCCCACCTGGAGTACTGCATCCAGCTCTGGGGGACCCAGTACAGGAGAGACATGGAGCTGTTGGAGCGAGTCCAGAGGAGGGCCACGAAGCTGATTGGAGGGATGGAGCACCTCTCCTGTGAGGACAGGCTGAGAGAGTTGGGATTGTTCAGCCTGGAGAATAAAACGTTCCAGGGAGACCTTATAGCAGCCTTCCAATACCTAAAGGGGCTACAGGAAAGCTGGAGAGGGACTGTTGACAAGGGCAAGTAGTGATAGGACAAGGGATAATGGGTTTAAGCTGAAGGAGGGTAGATTTAGATTAGATGTTAGGAAGAAATTCTTTACAGTGAGGGTGGTGAGGCACTGGCACAGGTTGCCCAGAGAAGCTGTGGATGCCCCTGGATCCCTGGAAGCGTTCAAGGCCAGGTTGGTTGAGGTTTTGGGCAACCTGCTGTAGTGGAGGGTTTTTCTGCCCAATGGCAGGGGGATTGGAACTAGATGATCTTTGAGGTCCCTTCCAACACAAACCATTCTATGGTTCTATGATTCTATAATACAGACAATCTGCATTTTCTCACAGGAATGCAGGGAACATTGCATACATCTAGATACATATGGTAAAAGTTACAGGCTATTCAGATAGGACCATAGTGTATTATTTTGGTACTCCTGGTCTGAAGACATCAAATAATTTGGGAAAGAGAATATTGTTACCCCATTTTACAGATCTCTGTCTAATGCTTTACCTAGCCCATCTGTGCTGATCACTGGTGGTTTCAGGAGAGCAAGATATTCTGAGGTAAAGGTTTGTGGAATAGTCAAACAACATAAATTCATTCTAGCTCTTCCAGTTACTGACTAGCTCATGCCCTGAACCTGAATTTTTATGTTCTGTTTTATAAGTGTTCTTATCCTTTATTCAGTAGCTTTGAAATTCTCATTTTCAACAATATAATATGTTTGTTTCTTCAATATCCTCAAGCTATAACGTAAGGATTGATACTAAATCAGTCAAGGTGTTACTGTCCTGCAGATACAAGCATGCCCCATACAGGTGTTTTCTCATGAATATAAAATACATTTGGATTTTAAAATTAACTGTTTCAGTACTGAACTGTGTAGGAGGCACAGCCATTTCTATTACCTCTGAATACTTGCCCAAATATTCTTTCCACATAAGAAGACTTAAAAAGTCGTTATATCAGTGATGAAGGAGATAAAACATCTCTTTGTAATACATGCAACATTCATGCTGAGAAAAAAAAAAAAAAAAAAGAAAAAAGAAAGAAAGAGCCTTGCCGTGTTATATCCTAATCTTAATAATATGTACATTAAAGCTTTCTTCCTGTTATGATCCTGTTTTATAGGTTCATTGTTCATGACATGGCCTTATTGTTCATGTACATGACAGATGAACACATTCCTACCAGAGTCTGCATTACCTCCCTAAATTGTGATTATAGATTGAAATATTGTATGCTTCATTATTTATTTATAGCTTTGTATTTTTCTCAAGGATATTTTTCCTTTCTTTTGTGTTATTTTGTTTTAAAGAAGGTGAAAGGCTGTAGAAAACCATGCAAGCAATCCAAAGTCCTCTCTTTCAACATGAAATGGCTTGAGGTTTACCATAGTGTCCCTTCTTCAATAAGCATTATTTCCTGGCACAGTGTAATCTCAGTAAGTCATTACTTTGCTCATTGTTTAGGCTTCAAATCATCAAAGCATTTAAACACATACTTAACTTTAGTGCCTGATTAAGTGCCACTGGAATAGGATTTAAGCACTTGCTTAAAATTAAGTGGGTGTTTACATGCTTTGCTGAGTAAGGATGAAATGCTAAATTGAAATCATATTTGTGTCTGAGTGGAAATTGTTCCCAAGTTTACTAAGAAAAGAAAACAGATTTGATCAGATTGTCTGCATGTTTAACTGTTTCCTCTTCCTCTTCTCTCCTTCCCAAAAAAGCTTTTGGACCTGATAGCCAGCTAGGATTTATATTATCGAATTAACTAATGCTTAAGATGCTCTTTGCCTGATTCACAACCAGGAGGAAACAGGGGACTATCCTAAGTGATATGGAAAAATGAGATTCTTATGCTGAAGAGGCAAATTATCATGGTAAACACTGTCATATATTGTGAGGGGACAAGAAGACACTGAAGAAAGTAACATTTTGGGTTCTCTCAGGAACAAGAGGAAGCCTTTTCAAGTATTGGGAAAGCAGATATGACATGAGGGGACATGTGAGTGGCATAGAGACAGCAGCTTCAGTCTAATTCCATTTCCTAACTCAATCAGCTTGAAGGCATGAGCCCACTGGAAACCATTCTTCGTTGCTTCTGGTGAAGCAGGGATTCAGGACATGTTTATGTGCTTTTTTGCAATTATGTAAATAGCCATGGCAAGACACAAGCGAATGTTAAATCAGGCTCAAAATCTAGCTCTAGAGAGAGAAAGGGTAGTGCTTATAATGATGAAGTTTTTTTAAAGGATCTAAAAAATCCTAACAGAGAACTAAAAACTCAATGGATTTTGTTGTCTATTGACATAATCTGTCAATTTTTTTTTAAAATATTCAAACAAAACTATCCTTTATTTTCAGCTAAATAGTTGCTTATGAAGACAAATCAAGATCCACAAACCTGTTCTGTCCCTTTCCATCTGGCCTGACACATTATTTCTTCAGGAATTACCTTCTTAACTTGCTTTGGATTTCTTAAATTTTGAAACCGTTTAGACACTTCTAACATTATCATCTGCATAGCTCTGGACACCCAGCTCTTGCCTTATCTGTTCATTTTTGTCCCCTATCCATCCTCTACCCATCTGGATGTGGGTACAGCTAGCTGATCCACCATCCAATGCCACCAAAGATAATCTTGTAGTTACTTCACTGAGGCTTAGGGCAAGCCCAGCTTCTGGACAACTGCTTGGTTTAGCCCCATCTTCTCAGACTGTCCAGGACACCCTTGCTGTCATTGTGTGTGAACTGCTGGAGGTGGTGAGGTCACTGGCAAAATTCCTGCAAGATTCAATAAAGCCAGTTTCAGTTTAAGGTCTTTGTTGCCTTAACAGTGCTGGGGTTGGGAGAAGGGGAAATGGAGTTTGTGTCTTCAGTCTGCTTCCCATTTCCTTTTTCAGTGTATTAGTTCATTCATGGAAGAATTTTTAACTAATATTCTTGAGACAGGTTTGCCAGCATCTTCATTGATCAGCATCACAATTACTATTCATACAACACCAGTGGGACAGGAAAAAAACTAGTTATGATTTCTTCTATTTTGGTTGTTGTCAGTATTTCCAGAAAGAGATAAAGCTTTCTTTCTCTCTCTCACTCTTACACTCTTCTTTTTCTCTTTCCTGTCCTTCAAGAAAATTGTCCTTTTATTTATTTTTGCTCTATCCAAGAGTGGCAGCTGATTTTGAAGTGTCAGACTATTATTTGTTTTTTTGGATGTTACCATTTATTGCAAAGAGGATAAAATCAATGTGACATTTCCAGAACAATGATAGATGAAAATGATGAGTGGTCTTTAAACGCAGAAGGCTAATTTTTAAAAATGTCACTAGTGTACTATTTCAGAGTTTGTCAAAGATAAAACAATAAAAGTTATAGATATGAAAACTAATAATATTTCACTAGGTAAGCTATAGATAAGCAGTCTGTACAGTATACAAGTTCTATATGCTTCTAAATATAATGTGATAGAAATGCTGCAAAAAGGAGAGCATTAAATATAGTTACTTTAGGTTATTTGATTAGATGTTCGTTTGTGAAGACTTTGATTTCTAAGGCTATGGCCTTGCAATCAGTTGTTCTAGCAAGAACTCATAAACTGGCATTTTATACTATGGAGAATTCACATGGACTTAAGGGATTGTGATTTGATGGTCAGGTTTTATGAGTCACCTGAACAATATAGTCATTGTGTTTTTAAAGCTATTAGTGTGTCATACTGTGAGTGCAAGACTTGCTTCAGAATGATGCTAAAATCTGTCCCTTGCTCTGAAAGGGTACTGCTTCTGATGTACACCCTCCCTTTGTGGATTGTTGACTGTAGTAACCTGTGTGCATAAAGCATAGCAGACTCATGACTTCCCTCAGCTCAGACAGTCTTTAACAACAACTTGTGTGTGTGTATTATTACTACTGCAATGGTTCCTGGCTATTTCATTTACAAGTCATGAATGAAAATCTAGTCCTAGAGGCAGACATTTGATATTATTGGTAAAGCTATGTGAAATTAGTGAACAATATCTGCTCCGTTCTTAAGCTACGGTTTGCAAGTGGCAAGAGCTGGTGTGACTCAGTTGTGCTAATTTGGCATGAACCCTTTGATTAGTAGGGGCAAAACAGAGAAGCAAGACGTGAACATCAGTAGCAGGGCCCTTCCATGAGAGTGTTTAGACCTGGGCCTGTGACTAACCCACATTTGATAAATCGAGAAGTAGGAATATGTAAAATTTAATATGTTATACATCCACAGAAAGGGAACTAATACTAGCACAGATTTGCCAGCTATTGGACATGAAAAGAGTGTGATAGTGATCTTGGATGGATTATAAGAGTTAATTTACATCTAACATGGCAAAAGGTGTTCCATTATCAAATCTGAGAGGTCCACGAAATGTAAGTAAATAAAATTTCAAGAGGATCTCTGAGAAATTTATCTCATATTTGAACAATGTCTCTCTATCTGAATAGTATATTTACACAGTTCTAGTTCAACTGGTGTAGTTTACAAGTAGCTGAAAACCAGATGTCAGTATTTACCATGCTCAAATAGATGCCTTGTTTTTCAGTTGTGAAATATTGAAGTTAAAAAAAAAAAAGGAGGAAAAAATCACACATAGCAGTTTAAGCTTGATGTTGGTTTTACAACCTCATTTTGGGGGAAAAATAACTTCACAGTTTAACTGCAGATTAAAACTGATCTGATTCAGCTCTAATCATCTCATTAGAGGCAAATGAACATAAATTGTGAATCAACTTGGAAACAAGGGTGTGGGAAGATTTATGATAACTCCTCCCATCACTACACTATAGACAAAATCATTAACCAAAATATGGGAAAAAAGGAAGCAGTAAGCACCTGTTTAAGGCCTTGTTTAACTTTTTTCAGATCTCTGAAGAGACACAATTTGTTCTGAGAGTTGGTGAATAGATCAGACTTTGAATTAAAGAACTGTAAAATAGCAAGCTAAAGGGGTAGTTCTCACGTTTGTAAGTGTCAGGTTCAAAAACAGGTGTGAAATGTTGTAAGGCTAAGCTTGGGTAACGATTTGCTGAGACCAAGTCTAACTTTGTGCAATATTTACAGCAAGTTCCAGACCACTGCAATTCATCTGAAACATTTCAAGATTCTTACTTAACTATAAAATATGTGTCTTTCACATATTCTGCATTTTCTGAAAACTTTGAACAGCATATGCATATTATAATGGCATGGACTGCCAGAGGACAGCTCATCTTCAGCTTCAGAGCTTTACCTCCAAATATTTAAAAGCAACATGTGACTGTTATAAGAAATTACACTTCCTTCCTGTGTTGGGTTTGCGTGGCAAGGTTTAGGTAGCGGGGGGGGGGGGGCTACAGGGGTGGCTTCTGTGAGAAGCTGCTAGAAGCTTCCCCTGTGTCTGATAGAGCCAATGCCAGCCGGCTCCAAGACGGACCCGCCGCTGGCCAAGGCCAAGCCAATCAGCGCCTCTGTCATAACATATTTAAGAAGGGAAAAAAAAAAAGTTAGGGAGAGCTTTTGCAGCCAGAAGAGAGCAGTGAGAAGATGTAAGAAACTCTGCAGACACCCAGGTCAGTGCAGAAGGAGGGGCAGGAGGTGCTCCAGGTGCTGGAGCACAGATCCCCCTGCAGCCCATGGAGAAGACCATGGTGAAGCAGGCTGTCCCCCTGCAGCCCATGGAGGAAGGGTGAGGGGGTGTAGAGATTCCACCTGCAGCCCATGGAGGACCCCACGCCGGAGCAGGTGGAGGCACCTGAAGGAGGCTGTGGCCTGGGGGAAGCCCACACTGGAGCAGGCTCCTGGCAGGACCTGTGGCCCCATGCAGAGAGGAGCCCATGCCAGAGCAGGTTTGCTGGCAGCACTTGTGACCCCGTGGGGGACCCACGCTGCAGCAGTTTGCTCCTGAAGGTCTGCACCCTGTGGAAGGGACCCACGCTGGAGCAGTTCATGAAGGACTGCAGCCCGTGGGAGAGACTCACATTGGAGAAGTTCATGAAGGACTGTCTCCCGTGAGAGGGACTCCATGCTGGAGCAAGGGAATGATGAGAGGAGTCCTCCCCCTGAGGATGAAGAAGCGGCAGAGACACCGTGTGATGAACTGACCACAACCCCCATTCCCCATCCCCCTGTGCCGCTGAGGGGGGAGGAGGTTGAAGCTGGGAGTGAAGTTGGGCCCGGGAAGATGGGAGGGGTGGGGGGAGGTGTTTTAAGATTTGATTTTATTTCTCATTCCTCTACTCTGTTTTGCTTAGTAATAAATCAGATGAATTCCCTCTCTAAGCTCAGTCTGTTTTGCCCATGACGACAATTAGTGAGTGATCTCTCCCTGTCCTTATCTCGACCCAGAAGCATTTCGTTATGCCTTTTCTCCCCTGTCCAGTGAAGGAGGGCAGTGACAGAGCGGCTCTGGGGGGTACCTGGCCCCCAGCCAGGGTCAACCCACCACACTTCCTCTAGCATAATTTCTATGCTTTGAAAAGAAAATTAATAAGAGTATGTTACCTCATGTACAGGTTTCTCTTGGTCCATTATAAACACTTACTTCAGTGTGGTGGGTTGACCTTGGCTAGACACCAGGTGCCCCCTAAACCCACTCTGTCACTGCCCTCCTCAGCTGGACAGGGGAGAGAAAACACAACCAAAGGCTCCTGGGTGGAGATGAGGACAGGGAGAGATCACTCACCAATTACTGTCATGGGCAAAACAGACTCAACTTGGGGGAAAATGTAATTTATTTTTTTACCAAATCACAGTAAGATAATGAGAAATAAAATCAAATCTTAAAACACCTCCCCCCACCCCTCCCTTCTTCCCAGGCCCAACTTCACTCCCCATTTCTCTCCCTCCTCCCCCCCAGCAGCACAGGGGGACGGGGAATGGGGGTTGTGGTCAGTTCATCACACGGTGTCTCTGCCGCTCCTTCATCCTCAGGGGGAGGACTCCTCACACTCTGCCCCTGCTCCAGCCTGGGGTCCCTCCCACGGGAGACAGTCCTTCATGAACTTCTCCAACATGAGGCCTTCCCATGGGCTGCAGTTCTTCACAAACTGCTCCAACATGAGTCTCTCCGACGGGGTGCAGACCTTCAGGAGCAAACTGCTCCAGCATGGGTCCCCCACGGGGTCACAAGTGCTGCCAGCAAACCTGCTCTGGCATGGGCTCCTCTCTCCATGGGGCCACAGGTCCTGCCAGGAGCCTGCTCCAGCGTGGGCTTCCCATGGGGTCACAGCCTCCTTCAGGTGCCTCCGCCTGCTCCAGCGTGGGTCCTCCATGGGCTGCAGGTGGAATCTCTACACCCCCTCATCCTTCCTCCATGGGCTGCAGGGGGACAGCCTGCTTCACCATGGTCTTCTCCATGGGCTGCAGGGGGATCTCTGCTCTGGCGCCTGGAGTACCTCCTGCCCCTCCATCTGCACTGACCTTGGTGTCTGCAGAGTTGTTCCTCTCACATATTGTCACTCCTCTCTTCTAGCTGCAATTGCTGTGTCCAGTTGTTTTTTCCCCTTCTTAACCATGTCATTCCAGAGACACCACCACAATTGCTGATGAGCTTGGCCTTGGCCAGCAGCGGGTCCATCCTGGAGCCGGCTGGTGTTGGCTCTGTCGGACATGGGGGGAGCTTCTAGCAGCTTCTCACAGAAGCCACCCCTGTAGCCCCCCTTGCTACCAAAACCTTGCCACGAAAACCCCATACACCCAGCTTACACATGACAATATGCGTTTAGAAAGATTTTGAAGTAATGTTAAAAAAAAAAAAATGGAGTTAGTAACTGACTATTTTTTACAGCTTCATAAATGTGCTCTATGACATGCAGTTATTACATGAAGATGTACCTTTTCTTTTCACAAACATTTGTTCATGTCAGATATTTTGCTTGTCTTTAGTCCTACCAGAAAAGTTACAGAAAGCTTAAGATAACAATTGCTTAGGAAGTCCTGCTTAATCTTTGCAGGCCTAATGTGAAAATCTTCAAGAATGTGATGCAACACACAGTTGGCACGGGGAAGTTGTAAGGGGTGGAGGATGCAGGGGACAGACAAAAACTTCAGAAAATAATTGCTAACAATTGCTGTCAGTGTGTATTGATCATGTGGGAAATGAAAGGCATGTGCATCAATCACCTTTGGAGGAGTATGAAGAGAGGAACCTTGACACAATCATAGTTATATTGTTAAATGTAGTATTATGCTGTAAACCATAGAGGGTTCAGGACTTCACAAATATAAACATATTAATTTAGTATTATTTTGCTGTTGTTTTCTATTTTTTTAAAACAGTCAAGAGCAGCCTAATTTTTCTTCTTTTACCTTGTTAATAGAAATGGCTAAATCATTTTACCTTAAATTTCACAGAATAGAATAGAATAGAATAGAATAGAATAGAATAAAATAAAATAATAAAGGAAAATAAAGTAAAATAATAATTCAGACACAGGTAGCCACCAAGAAAAAACCAAACCAAACCAAACCAAAATCTGAATATATACTACTGAAACCGTGAAGACAGAACTTTTTTGTAGCAAAAAGTGATGGGAAATCTCATTTAGTGATAATGTCACCTACGCTGTCTATAATTTGATGTCAAAGTTCTATTTTTATGGCATGAATGATTTCAGAAATCTCTAGAAACTCACCAGAGATACTGCATCTTGGTCTGTAGCCCTTTGAAATATTTAAAAAAAAAAAATAAAAAAAAATCGACTTTGAAAAGGGCATTCAATTTCATTTTAAAGCATAGACCATAGGATAAACACCTATAGTTCCTATTTCATATCAAATATGAAAACCCAACAATCTATAACTCTCTGGACTTTAGTATGTGAATTATCATTTTGATTTTGATTTTACAGTTTACATCATCTTTCCAATAAAAGTAAGCCTGCCTTAGGAAACAGCATTCATGTTCAAGTATCTGCCCAAGGAAAAAATGCCTACATACTTTGATCAATAAAAAGCAGGGTCCAAAGGGTCAGGAATAACCATTGTGTTCCCAAATTAATAAGAAAGACATTCATTTCAGCAGAACTGGCCATCTTAAAAGATTGTCTCCAGTGCACCTTAGAGACGTCAGTTTGAAGCTGGCTTGATGTCCTAATTGAATTGCTTTTACTGTAGAGTGTAGAAAACAAAGCCTCAGGGAGTTTCCCAGACAGAGAGAAAGAAGTGGGTGAAGGGAATCCATGATACCTGCTCAATAAACAGTGATAATTTTACTCCAATCTGAGGAAAGAAAAGAAAAAAAAAGGAGGAATTTATTGACCTCTGGTGATAGATTTCTCCGAAATGTGTTGTTTTTGTGTGCACTATATACAACACATAATAGTACATAATAACAACAGTTATTATATGACTTTATTCTTTCCTAGCTCTCCTCATTACTGTGTCTCAAAGCAGTTTATAGAGAAAGTTTCCCTCACTATTCCTGTTGTGCAGAGAAGTGACTTGATTGAGGTCACCCGTTAGCTAGTGGCAGAGCAGAAAGTAGACTCTGGAGCCTCTTCACCTTATACTGTCTGTTCCAGACTACACCATTATGTGTAGACACACGTTTAGGTATGATCTACATATGTGCATTGTATCTTGACATTACATATGTACAGTGAATTAAGGAAGTGATCTTTTTTTGTAATTTTTCTACCTACCACCTGCCATCCTACTGGTGTATTTTTAAATAGTTTAAGTCTCTACTCCTTAATTTTGCCCTCAATTACTTTACAGATTGTTTCAAAAAGAGCCAATATCTTCTCAATAGTGATAGGCAATACAATGAAGGGCAGTGATGAAACGTTGCACTTTGGGAGGTTCAGGTTGGGTACTAGGAAAAGCTCTTTCCATAGGAGGATAGTGCAGCACTGAAACAGATTGCGCAGGGAGGTTATGAACCCCCTATCTTTGGAGGTTTCCAGCACTTGGCTACACAAAGCTATGTCTGACCTCATATAGTGTGGGTTTTAAGCAGAAGGTTACAAGAGATGAGCTCCAGAGGTCCCTTTTAGTCAACCTTTCTGTGGTACTACTTTCCTCTCGGATGGCCTCTCATTTTGTCTCATATGAGTTTTCTCCATCACTGGTGCCTTATCACTTCTGTGGTGGTGCTAATCCATTCCCCTCTGTGCCTGTTTCAGCCACCTGTATGATGAAATGGAGTCAGCATCTCCAAACACTGAGCTACTGCATCCACAATATGCACCACGGCGTGCTACAACCAAACCCGCGATGCCGGCCCTTTGCTGAGGCAAATGTTACCAATGTCTCTTCCGTATCTAAAAACTGAAACATAGCTGCCAACAGGTAAGTAGAAGAGGACGCTGAAATGTGAATAAGGGGTAAAAAATGGTCCAGTACCCTAGAACTGTGTCTTTTCATGACAGGGCTATGCTTGCTAACCAAAATACCTGGAGCTCTTATGCAAGGCAAACAGGTTTGCATGGGTTTGGAGATTGAGTTAGAACATTTTATAGGACAGAATGCAAATAATCAGGTAATTTACTCTGTAGCTGTACAGTAATTGCAATGTAATTAGAATAATTGCATTTTACCTGCAGGACATACACTTATGGCATGTTGTATTTCCATTAAATATTCAGTATATACATTCCAGACCAATTCATCTTTGCTGTAGCTCTATGCTGAAGTAAGTGGATACACTACAGGGATGAATTTGGCTGTCAGTATTTTAACTTGTGCAAGTTACAATCCTATTGGACATTTGCATTTTGCAGAAAAACATTTTCTTTTAGGAGAGTTTGATGAATTTGGTGATGAAACTTGCATAGTCCGGGAGTAGTTTTTCCAGTCAAAGTTTAACTTCAACTAATTCAACTCACAGGCACAAACACAGGCTGGGCAAAGTATGGACTGAGACCAGCACTGAGGAGAAGGACTTCAGGGTGTTGATGGATATGAAACTCTACATCAGCTGGCAATGTGTGTTTACAGCCCAGAAAGCCAACCGTGTCCTGGGCTGCATCAAAAGAGGTGTGACCAGCAGGTCGAGGGAGGGGATCCTGCCTCTCTACTCTGCTCTTGAG
Source organism: Grus americana (assembly GCF_028858705.1). Taxonomy (NCBI): domain Eukaryota; kingdom Metazoa; phylum Chordata; class Aves; order Gruiformes; family Gruidae; genus Grus; species Grus americana. Next base: position 7,351,119 of record NC_072891.1, on the reverse strand, counting down.
AGACCCCACCTGCAGTACTGCATCCAGCTCTGGGGGCCCCAGTACAGGAGAGACACGGAGCTGTTGGAGTGAGTCCAGAGGAGGTCACAACGATGTTGGAGTGAGTCTAGAGGAGGCCACAACGATGATCAGAGGGCTGGAGCACCTCTCCTGTGAGGACAGGCTGAGAGAGTTGGAGTTGTTCAGCCTGGAGAAGAGAAGGTTCCGAGGAGACTTTATAGCAGCCTTCCAGTACCCGAAGGGGCCTACAGGAAAGCTGGAGAGGGACTGTTTATCAGGGAGTGTAGTGACAGGACAAGGGGTAATGGGTTTAAGCTGAAGGAGGGTAGATTTAGATTAGATATTAGGAAGAAATTCTTTACAGTGAGGGTGGTGAGGCACTGGAACAGGTTGCCCAGAGAAGCTGTGGATGCCCCTGGATCCCTGGAAGCGTTCAAGGCCAGGTTGGTTGAGGCTTTGGGCAGCCTGGTCTAGTGGAGGGTGTCCCTGCCCATGGCGGGGGGGTTGGAACTAGATGGGCTTTGAGGTCCTTTCCAATCCAAACTGTTTTGTGATTCTATGATTCATTTGAATGACAAACAAAACCATACAACAACCAGGTAATCATTCACTGCAGTTAGTAATCAAGCAGTTCACTTCTGGCGGTAGTCTCACACAGACCATACTTTGGGGTCAAGCCAAGGCCTCAACTCCAGCTGCTTTGTGCTAATGAGGCAAGGAAAAGCAACCAAAAATCTGCCTGAAAGGAGTAGCTGTAAATGCCCCCCTGTTGCAAGAGTGTTTTTGAGTGGCATAGTTCTGATACACTTGGCTCTCCTCCATGTGCCCTCTTCCCTTGGCATAAGGACAGGAAGAAGCCTTGCCAAGAGCAGCAAGGGGTAAGGGATAGCATGTGGGAGGAGGGATGAGTTAGTGGTTAGGGCAGGAATTTGGGACACTGCAGACCAGGGTTCAGGTCCTTGCTCTGCAACAGCCTTTCCACGTGATCTTAGCCAAATCATTTATAATTAAATCCACAAAAAGACCTAGAAGAGGTAACATCTAACTTCAGGCAGGTAAGAAATACTCGGACCTATTAATAGTCTAAAATTTATGGATTATATATAATGAGCTGAAGTCTGAGAAAAAGAGCCAGCAGCTCAAGCAGCGAGCTAAGAGAAAGGCATAATTTGAGCAGCATACCTCCAGACATATAAGGTGTTTAAAGACAGATAGGGCTCTCCTAGATGTAGGAACTGTTCTACTTTTGACAGAATCCCAGTCTGTTCTTTGGAGTAAGGAATAACACCAATGCTTTTCCACTTTTAACTTCTGTATCCTCATAGCTCAATTAAAGCATTTGAGAGAAAACCAAACCAAACCAAACCAAAACAAAACACAACAAAAAACCCACAAACCCAAACCAACCCTGGAAACCCAGTTTGAGGTTAACAGGGCTGAGATTAGGACAAAGTACAGCAAAGCCCATGGCCCACATGGTTTTTATCTGCACGGTTAACTTAGGTCCAGGTGGGACTCAAACAAACTGTACTGTGCTAAAAGAAGACAGGTAGTGATGTCTAATGGTAACCTAGGCCATGTTATATTTGCCCTCCTAATCATACTACTAAAGTTGTGTGAAAATAGTTTTTGGCTAGCGCTAAGATTCAGAACATAGAGGCCTCCAAAGGTCAGCCTGTAGTGGAGATACAGGAAGGAAGTATGGCCAAATCTGAGAACACTTACGGTTCTGGGCTTAACCACCAGGACACTATAGTGTCTCTGGCCGATCCAGTGGCTGGACAGCCCAGATAATTCCAAATAGACTGGAAATACATACGGTAGATATCATCCAGTCTTTGTCTCAGAGCTCCCTTAAAATTTCTGAGCTCTACTTCAAAGCTGACTTTGCAGCTGCAACAACTACTAATTTCAAGAACAAAAAGGAGACAGTTCTTAGCAGGACAAAGTCCTCCTCGACCTCAATGTGATGTTTAATGACAAGTGCACAAGTTAGCACGGAAACTTTTTGCTGTGAGACACTGGACCATGATATTATTCTGCTTTTCTCTCTCTCCCCTTGCACTTTTTTTACTCCCCTATTAAGTTTCTGCCTCACATTTTTCAAAATGTTTTCCCTGCTCCAGTCTCCATGGTTGCTCTTTGGAAGTGTCCATTCAACATGCTAATTGCCCTGTGTGTTTGCTGAAGGAGTTCCTCCAGAGCCCCTTAGATCCTAGCCCTTTCTTAGCTAATTACCATGTGACATACACTGGAGCTATGGGGCTTCAGGGTGATCATTTTGTTGACAATGTGCAGCAATAACCATATAATCACAGCACAATTATGGAGCATTTATGGAGTTATTTGTGCTGTGTCATAGATGAAGTTAGCAAATGTAATTTACCTCTCACCACTAAAGAGGACAGAGTCTTAAGGTCAAAGGCTGAGCTTTCATTAGAAACTCCATTTTTAAAAACTGCTCTTATAACAGTGAATTCCCTCAAATCAACTGAAATTATGTTTGTTGGGCTTCTTTTTAATTTCTGTTTTTATCAGCTCTAAAACTCCAGCCCAAATTTGCTGACAGGAAATTAACTTTCATAAACTGAAGTTATAACAAGAAAAAAAAATCTCAAAAAAACTCACAAAAAATCTCTCACCCAAATATTCTAAATAAATAAATAAATGCATTTATACATAAAAATGTTCCCCATCAACTTCTATCTGTCTCTTGATACTACTTATCTGTTCATATAAAACTCCTACCAGGTGCAGAGTGATTAAGAAGACCAAAAATAAAACTATTATCTATCAAGCTAACATTTCCTCACATCATCTGTAGCAGTACATTGGCTGCCGCCTGGATGCTCAATCATGTCTAGTGTTGTAAGGTGACATTTGGATAGGAGCCATTCTGCCACAGATTAGGAGAGGAACCAGGGTTTATCAAAGTGGATATGCTCAGCTGAGAAACCTGATGGGTAAGGGAAGGGGGAAAGGAAACTGACATTTATGAAAGATGCCATCCAGAATAGGTCAGATTGAGCAGAAGAAGAAAGATTTGGAAGGTTTATCAGAAAGAAAAAAATTAAAAAATTCCTTAGTATCACTAGGTCTTTTTTCAAAGGTTGGTGTGTATATATATGGTAATGGGATACACAATAGATGCATCGCATATTACCATATTACCATATATACATATGCATATATATGTTCATATGCATACAAACACACAAAACCTCCCAACATAGACCATCCCATAAATATGTAAATATATAAATATATAAATACATAAATTTATAAATATACAATGTATTTCCCTTTTCCAATAAAAGAGGATATAGGCTCTCAGACCAACTTTCATATATGGCAGCTTAGAGCAAAAATATTTTATTCATGAATGATGTATTTTTTTTTTTATAAACACATAAAAATGTGAAACAATAAAAGTGATATATACCTAATAATGAGTGAGCCAATAAACCCCACCAGGCAACTTAGCTTTGGAAGTGGAAAAATTGACTTTGTATAACAAATTGCAGAATTATTAATCCTGTTTGAAACCCTTTTTATATCAGACCATTTACTTTAATTCTTGCTACTTTCAACATTATCATACATTATGCATTTTTCTTTGTAATTTTTTTTTTTTCTTTCTGCAAATACAGTGTGCTCCCAAACTTTAAAGGGCTGGAAGCATTTTAAAGAGAAGCCTACTGGGTAAAAGAGAAAGCAAGGGATAAATTATTTAGGCCATTCTGAAGTACTCATCCCTGCAAAAACTCCCTCACAATGGTCCCTCACAGGCACTGACGAATTAAGTTTTCTGAAGCCCCTGGAAGGGAAGGAAATATCATCTCCTTGTTATGTGAGCAGAGAAGTGGAAGCACAGAGCTATTGCTGTGTTTACATCAGGCTGAGAAAGAACAGAGGGGCCCTAATCTCACCCTATTCACCCTTCCTTATATCTTCCGTCCACACAGCTGCCTGGTGAGCATCCTCTGGGCTTCCTGCAAATGGTGGAAGGAGAGGATATATGGGGAGACCTTGCCTTAAGGTGTTTTCCTTAGCAGACATAATCAGGGACAAATATACTTAAACTAAAGCTGGCATTCTAACCAGGTTCGTCTTCAGACTCTTCTGCAAAGAAGCAGAGAACGACATGTGAGCTGAATCAAAGGATGGCTGAGGAGAGATGAGGTGGTTTTGCGTAGGAAAGCCCATTTTATTATGCCATGATTCATCCATGAACAACCTCAGCCATGTACCTGGTGAAATGAATACACTGTATGTGGGCTTGTGTATGGGGGAGCTTATATGGGTGGCAAGGTATGTAAGCTTCAGGCCATGTCTGCAATATGAGAGGCAGACATATATTGTCTTGAGGGTGCTCTTAATGGCTACCCTTATTGGGAAGTATCAATATAACCAGTATTTTCCTAAAAGGCAAATTTTAGATGCACAGTGTAAAAGATGATCCACTTAAAATAATCTAGAACCTGATATCTGAGGTCATTGAAGATCTACAGCTCCATCTGAGTTCTATGACAGGCCTATATGACTTGAAGTTGAATAAGACTTCAATGGTAAGGCTATCCAGATAACTGACTATTATCAACCAACTGGCAAAATTTAGACTAATATTTATTCTCAGACTGTGCCGGTCAGAATCATGGCTAGCAACAGGCCAAAGGCACAAATGTGATGCATATATAGGAATATCCAGCACACATTCTTTTTTCTCAGGAGAAAACTTCAAATCCTTGCACTGCCCAAAATTAAGTCTTAAAAGAAAAAAAAAAGGAAAAAAGGAAAAAAACCCAACAACACAAACCAAAACAAAAACCCCCCACAAAACAAACAAACAAACTGCAAAAACCCAAGAAAGAATGTGTTTCCAGTTGTAATCTACTATTATTTCCTGGATACTTTTCTATTCAACACCATTACCTCTCTCACATAGCTCTGTGTTTGTTCTTTTTCAAGCATAAGGTGGTTGCTACAACAGTGACAGCAATCATGTAGGTTTTTTTGCTTTCAGTCATTTTAAGCCTGAGAGATCTTATGATCTCAGAAAACCCCTCAGCCAATCACAAAATAGGCTATCACAAAATTCCTATTGAGTTTGATAGGGCTGAGTTTGAATTGTAGGCCCTTTGAGTTGAGGTAAAAGAATTAACTGATTAGCTTTTGTAATTCAATATAGCAGTATGCCAACCCTGGCTAAAACAGTAATAATTTTTTTAGTCATTAGCAGAGCTTTTCAGTAAGAAGATATGCTATCAATTGGCAAGCAGCTGTCCCAACTAGGCAATCAGGGTGAAGTCATGTTTCTGTAGTGGACCTTAAAGAGTGAAACACCTTAAACTCAGCTACAGCAATGCCCATCTTCCAGGTATGTTTAATCCCTATTTTTTTTCTTCTGATTTAGAAGCCATGCAGTTCAGTAACAATAACACCAGCAGCAGCTGGTTAACTTTGATTATGTTTTTTGGTTAGCAAACATATAAATGTGTTAAAGGTCATGTTTATAAAGAAGTCTTTTCTTGAGAAATCATTTTGGTGTATTGCAAATTCTACCTCTGGGTAAGCTTTCCTCTAATCTTTCTCTGAATAGGTTAGTGTCCTGGTTCTGGCAAGGCTAGAGTTAATTTCACAAAGAGCCAGGACAGGTGAGCCAAGCTGGCCGGGGGCTATTCCATACCATGTGACGTCATGCTCACCATAAAAGGGGGCTAGTCGGGCAGGGGCGGGTTCGGTGTGGCTCCGGGACAGGCTGAGCCTCCGGTCCGTCGGTCGTCGGATCGGTAAATTGTTCTTTGTTATCACCCATTGTGAATATCTGTTATCAGCACTGTTGTTGATTGTTTCCCTCTCCCTTGCTGTCCCAGTAAACTGCCCTTATCCCAACCCTCGAGGCTTTGCCGTTGTTTTTCCATTCTCCTCCCCATCCCGCCGGGGGAGGGGTGAGTGAGTGGTGCGTGGCACCCAGCTACCGGCTGGGGCTAAACCACGTCAGTCTTTTTTGGCGCCCAACGTGGGGCTCGAAGGGTTGTGATAACGACAAGTCTGACCCAAGTGTGTTAAAACAAAGTTGTTATAAGCATCTATAATGTTATTGAAACAGTCAGTGGTCCTAATGCTGTTCTGTTTGGTCACATGGCTCTGGTTTGTAAACCCGTGTTTACTCTATGTAATCCCTGCGGCGCTGTTTATCATCTCTGGGAGAGGGGTGTATGTTCTCATGTTGTTGTATTGTGTGATAATGACTTATGATATCATCGACAGTCATGAGTCTGAGCTGGTACTTGTATGTGGCATTTCTGTCAGGCCCGTACCTCGGTCAGTATCTTTCAGAACTGATTAATAATTACACCCAATCTATGGGAAAGACAGGGGGGGATACCTTCTCTCACTCTTTCACCTCCCCTTTTCCCTTTTGGTTGGTTACAACAATTTTTGAGAATTTTGAATACCCTTGGAATGTTCAGGCCAGTATATTCCTACTGCTATGTGTCCTGCATGCTTTCCAACTCCTGTTCAGGGTTAGCAAAAATTGTTTCAAGAATACCACCCAAGGATCTTCCCCAAGGCTGAATGGTCAGGGCTGGCATGGCATGTGGGAGACTATGGGCGGGTATCTAGAGACCTTCTCACCCCCAATGGTTTGGAGCTTCACTCCCGAACAATTGCAAGACCCTGATAAAATGGTAGAATATTTGAAAGGAAAATGCTGTGGGGATTCTAAGGAGACCCAACTTACTGCACTGTGCTGGGCCCTGGCCACAATCTATCAAACACTGCTTGAGAGTAGACAGCACCACCCAGAGGGAGAGAGCAGACCCACAGGCCCTGCAGCTGCCCAAACCCCCCGCAGCAGGCCCTGCAGCTGCCCAAACCCCCCGCAGCAGGCCCCGCAGCTACCCAAACCCCTGCAACAGGCACTGTAGCTGAGCCAAAAGATCAACCCATACCAGTATCAGTCGCCCCTATACACAGAAAGAAATACACAAGGAAGTCGGTTCGCTTAGTGAAAGATGATGATGAATCGGGACCATCACGAGAACAAGAAGAGTCAGAACCAGAAGTGATCACCCGATCCCTGTCCCTGAGTGAGCTGCGAGATATGCGGAAAGATTTCAGCCGCCTTCCAGGGGAGCACATTATTACCTGGCTGCTCCGCTGCTGGGATAACGGGGCCAGTAGCCTGGAACTGGAGGGCAGGGAGGCCAAGCAGCTGGGATCCTTGTCTAGGGAAGGGGGCATTGACAAGGCAATTGGGAAGAAGGCACAGGCCCTCAGCCTCTGGAGGCGACTCCTGTCAAGTGTGAGGGAAAGGTATCCTTTCAGCAAAGATGTCGTATGTCGGCCAGGCAAGTGGACCACTATGGAGAGAGGTATCCAATATCTGAGGGAATTAGCTGTGCGGGAGATGGTTTATTATGATCCAGACCATGCACAGTTGCCCACAGACCCCGATGAAGTCCAGTGTACCCGACCCATGTGGCGAAAATTTGTACGAAGTGCACCATCATCGTACGCCAACTCACTGGCAGTCATCGACTGGAAAAGTGAAGAGGCACCCACAGTGGACGAAGTGGCTGGCCGACTCCGGCAATATGAAGAGAGCCTTTCTTCCTCCCTCGTCTCGGCTGTGGAGAAACTGTCCCAGGACGTCCGGCAACTCAAAGAGGATATATCTTACTCCCCACCTGTACAGACCCGTATTGCAGCTGTTAGGAGTAAGCGTTTTTCTGCTCCGGAGAGGGGATATGGAGCATACACACCATGAGATATCCTGTGGTTTTATCTGCGTGACCACGGAGAATACATGAGGAAATGGGATGGGAAGCCTACCTCAACCCTGTGGGCACGAGTACATGAGTTACAAGGCAAGACAGCTGTAAAAAGGGACTCTTCCAGAAAGAATGCCGCTCCAGTTTCCACCCGGCAGCCCCCCAGATCAAGTGGAAGGCCTGATTGCACTTATGATCCTCTTGAAGGGACTTCTAAGTCCTTTCTGCAAGAGATGAGTAGTGAATATGATGAGCAGGATTAGAGGGGCCCTGCCTCCAGTCAGGTGGAGGAAAGGGACAATAGGTTTTATTGGACTGTGTGGATCCGATGGCCTGGCACATCGGACCCACAAGAGTACAAGGCCCTAGTGGACACCGGTGCACAGTGTACCCTAATGCCATCGAGCTATGAAGGGGTGGAACCGATATCTATTACTGGTGTGACGGGGGGATCCCAACAGTTGACTCTGTTGGAAGCTGAAGTAAGTCTAACTGGGAATGAGTGGCAAAAGCACCCCATTGTGACTGGGCCAGAGGCTCCGTGCATCCTGGGCATAGATTACCTCCGGAAAGGGTATTTCAAAGATCCAAAAGGCTACCGGTGGGCTTTTGGAATAGCTGCCTTGGAAGCGGAGGAAATTGAACCATTGTCTAGTTTGCCCGGTCTCTCGGAGGACCCTTCTTTTGTAGGGTTGCTGAGGGTTGAAGAGCAACAGGTGCTGATTGCTACCACAACTGTGCACCGGCGGCAATACCGCACCAACAGAGACTCCCTGGTTCCCATCCACGAGCTAATTCATCAACTGGAGGGTCAGGGAGTGATCAGCAGAACCCGCTCACCCTTTAACAGTCCCATATGGCCAGTGCGGAAGTCCAATGGAGAGTGGAGGCTGACGGTAGACTATCGTGGCCTGAATGAAGTCACACCACCGATGAGTGCTGCTGTGCCAGACATGCTGGAGCTTCAATATGAACTGGAGTCAAAGGCAGCCAAATGGTATGCCACAATTGATATAGCTAATGCATTTTTCTCGATCCCTTTGGCAGCAGAGTGCAGGCCACAGTTTGCCTTCACTTGGAGGGGCGTCCAGTACACCTGGAATCGACTGGCCCAGGGGTGGAAACACAGCCCCACCATTTGCCATGGACTGATCCAGACTGCACTAGAAAAGGGTGAAGCCCCAGAGCACCTGCAGTACATTGATGACATCATTGTATGGGGCAACTCAGCAGAGGAAGTTTCTGAGAAAGGGAAGAAAATAATCCAAATCCTGCTGCAGGCTGGCTTTGCCATAAAACGAAGTAAGGTGAAAGGGCCTGCGCAGGAAATCCAGTTTTTAGGAATAAGGTGGCATGATGGGCGGCGTCAGATCCCAGTGGATATTATCAACAAAATAGCAGCCATGTCTCCACCAACTAACAAAAAGGAGACACAGGCCTTCTTAGGCATTGTGGGTTTCTGGAGAATGCACATTCCGAATTACAGTCTGAGAGTAAGCCCTCTCTACCACGTAACCCGGAAGAAGAATGATTTCAAATGGGGCCCTGAGCAACGACAAGCTTTTGAACAAATTAAACAAGAAATAGTTCATGCCGTAGCTCTTGGGCCAGTCCAGGCAGGACCAGATGTAAAAAATATGTTGTACACCGCATCTGGGGAGAATGGCCCTACCTGGAGTCTCTGGCAGAAAGCACCAGGGGAGACTCGAGGTCGACCCCTGGGGTTTTGGAGTCGGGGATACAGAGGATCCGAGGCCCGCTACACTCCAACGGAAAAGGAGATATTGGCAGCCTATGAAGGGGTTCGAGCTGCTTCAGAGGTGATTGGCACTGAAGCACAGCTCCTCTTGGCACCCCGACTGCCAGTGCTGGGCTGGATGTTCAAAGAGAGGGCTCCTTCTACACATCATGCAACCGATGCTACGTGGAGCAAGTGGGTTGCACTGATTACACAGCGGGCTCGAATAGGAAGCCCCAGTCGTCCAGGAATTCTGGCAGTGATCGCAGACTGGCCAGAAGGGAAAGATTTCGGAATGTCGCCAGAGGAGGAGGTGACACATGATGAAGAAGCCCCACCGTATAATAAACTAACAGAAGATGAGAAACCATATGCTCTCTTCACTGATGGGTCCTGTCACATCGCGGGAAAGCATCGAAGGTGGAAGGCCGCTGTATGGAGTCCTACACGGCGAGTTGCAGAAGCTGCTGAAGGACAAGGTGAATCAAGCCAGTTTGCAGAGGTGAAAGCCATCCAGCTGGCTTTAGATATTACTGAAAGAGAAAAGTGGCCGACACTGTACCTCTATACTGACTCATGGATGGTGGCCAGTGCCCTGTGGGGGTGGTTACAGCAGTGGAAGCGGAGCAACTGGCAACACAGAGGCAAACCCATCTGGGCTGCCCCATTGTGGCAAGATATCGCTGCCCGGCTAGAGAAGCTAGTTGTAAAGGTACGCCATGTAGATGCCCACGTACCCAAGAGTCGGGCCAGTGAGGAACATCGGAACAACCAGCAGGTGGATCAGGCTGCCAAGATTGAAGTGGCTCAGGTGGATTTGGACTGGCAGCGTAAGGATGAATTGTTCATAGCTCGGTGGGCCCATGACACCTCAGGCCATCAAGGAAGAGATGCGACATATAGATGGGCCCGTGATCGAGGGGTGGACTTGAGCATGGACGCCATCTCACAGGTCATCCATCAATGTGAAACATGCACCGCCATCAAGCAAGCCAAGCGGGTAAAACCTCTGTGGTATGGAGGACGATGGCTGAAATATAAATATGGGGAAGCATGGCAAATCGACTACATCACGCTCCCACAAAGCCGCCAAGGCAAGCGTTATGTTCTTACAATGGTGGAAGTAACCACTGGATGGCTGGAAACATATCCTGTGCTCCATGCCACTGCCCGGAACACTATTCTGGGTCTTGAAAAGCAAGTCCTGTGGCGACATGGCACCCCAGAGAGAATTGAGTGAGACAACGGGACTCATTTTCGGAACAACCTCATAGACACCTGGGCCAAAGAGCATGGTATTGAGTGGGTGTATCACATCCCCTACCATGCACCAGCCTCTGGGAAAATTGAAAGGTACAATGGACTGCTAAAAACTACCCTGAGAGCAATGGGTGGTGGGACCCTCAAACACTGGGACACCCATTTAGCAAAGGCCACCTGGTTAGTTAACACTAGGGGATCTGCCAATCGAGCTGGCCCTGCCCAATCAAAACTTCCACGCCCAGTAGAAGGGGATAAAGTTCCTGTAGTGCGCATGAAAAATATGTTGGGTAAAACAGTTTGGGTTATGTCCTCTTCAGGCAAAGGCAAGCCCATCTGTGGGATTGCTTTTGCTCAGGGACCAGGGTGCACTTGGTGGGTGATGAGAAAAGATGGGGAAGTCCGGTGTGTACCCCAAGGGGATTTGATTTTAGGTGAAAATAGCCAATAAATCAAATTGTATGATGTTAATAGCTATATACTGTATCAATGGTATGACCATAAGAATCACCCAAAACTAATGAAGGATGGACTTTGAAACTGAACAAAGTGCCATGATGATGGAAGTAGAACTGACTTCAACTGGTGCCCAGGAACTTCATTAAAAATCACATCTTTGACATCCAGACTGTGATCATGGACCACACCAGATACACCGGCCGTGAAAACTCCGGATGTAGCGTGCAACAATCCAGTAGCGCGCACCATTGCTCCTGCTTTGAGAGACTGTAATGGCAGATGGAACCCAAAAGCCATGGACTAAATGAACTTGACAGGCGATAGCCTGTAGAATTAAGGGAATGAGATCTGTGAAATAATCTGGGCATGACGTAGATGGTATGGAATAAGGGGTGGATAATGTCCTGGTTCTGGCAAGGCTAGAGTTAATTTCACAAGGAGCCAGGACAGGTGAGCCAAGCTGGCCGGGGGCTATTCCATACCATGTGACGTCATGCTCACCATAAAAGGGGGCTAGTCGGGCAGGGGCGGGTTCGGTGTGGCTCCGGGACAGGCTGAGCGTCCGGTCCGTCGGTCATCGGATCGGTAAATTGTTCTTTGTTATCACCCATTGTGAATATCTGTTACCAGTACTGTTGTTGATTGTTTCCCTCTCCCTTGCTGTCCCAGTAAACTGCCCTTATCCCAACCCTCGAGGCTTTGCCGTGGGAGGGGTGAGTGAGTAGTGTGTGGCACCCAGCTACCAGCTGGGGCTAAACCATGTCAGTTAGGTAATCAGCTTGAAGTGTCCTTAAAGATGTCAAACATTTCTTTTCACCTTCCTTCCTTTGCCAAGATTAACAATTTCAAATTTTCATATTTTCTAACTATGTATAATGCATTTCTAGACGTGAACACTTGTTTAATCCAGTGAATTCTCTTCCAAAGTAAGACTTCCACTTAAAGAAACCTGGAGTTCCAACAACCTAAACTCCCAAGCTTTTCTCTAATTCTTTGCCATCAGTTACCATCTCTCTGTCAATTTGTGCAAAAAAGCCTGTCACAATGTGAGTTTACCACCTTGGAAAATAAGGATTCCAGTATCCTCTTCTCAGTTTCTCTAGTAACTTGTATGTCTGTGACAGATATTTCTTCCTTATTTTCTAACTGTTGGCATCCTCACTGAGGCACGTTTTAAAACTAACATTCAGCTCTGTAGTAAACAGACTATTAATTTACCCCTGTAGGAAGGGAAGAAGAGGTACTCCATTGGATCCCTCTAACAGCACCTATTTTTCCCTTTACTGATCATACAGTGTATAAAAATATAGTCTTACCTCCCGTGTCTTGTGTAGTGAACACTTTATGTGTGGTGAATCCATGAAGCTTTAACTGTAGGTCAACAGTGTCTCTCAATTCTTATGTAAAGAAATTAGGTCAAAAGGGGACATAACAGCATATGGATTTTGGAAATATGACCTGAAAAATACCTATCATTCATAACAATCAAACAATAATTTTGTGCATTACCTCATTGATACTCTATCTCTTTCCTGTCCTCCAAAATCCCTATTATTCTCTGTTCATGCATCACACCATATTCTCTTTTTTCTATTACTTTGTTAGTAATCTATGTAATACTGATTTCGAAGCTCTGTACACAGTTGATATTGCTGATATAAAAACAAACAAACCAAAAAACCCAAAACCCCTACACGATGCTATTGCAAAGAAAGCTATCTTGTGCTACAATACAAAGCATGTGAAAACCACATTTGTACAGAGTAATTTAAAGTTTTCATTTCCAGACATGGAGGGAGACAGAAAGAGAGTAATAGGGGACTGGGATGGAGGGTGACTTGCTTTAATTTATGATTTGAAAAGCATTTCTATTTAAACTTTTCCACACAAAGGATCAGTTGCACAGAAAGAAGTTCATTTGCATGAATTGCTAAAGGTGTGAGCCCCCAAGAAAGTCACCTCTTGGTGTTCAGGCACTAACAATACCGTCCATCACAGCACAGCCTTAGGTAGGAAGGTACTAAGGCCTAAATGAAGCTGAGTATTTTTTATTGTGGTGACCCCAGCACTGGGCAAATATTGTACAACATCTTGTGCCAGCAGCCAAACTGATTTACATGTATTTTTTTTTTCTTCTTTCTGAATAGAGTGGACAGCTGGTGAATCCTTACACCTATTAATCTTTCAGTGCACAATCATCTCTTGGTATGTAACAACTATTTTTCAACCTTTGGGGCATCAACTGAAGTAATGAATAATTCTGTTATATTCTTACAGGACTGATGGGCATTACTGAACGACACATTAGGTTTGAGGGTGAAGAGATGGAGGGAGAAGGGAAATGCTAGCATAAGGCAAACATCCTATTATTGCCTTTTCATTGCGGCAAACAAAAAGAATTCTTTCTAATCTGCTCCTCAGGGTATCACCATAAAACTCCGACCATCTATATATATTTTGTGTGTGTGTGCATGCATGTGAGTATCTGTGTTAAACTTTCTTGCTGTCAGGTAGGATTTTTAGTACTTCAAAGCTCTTGGTGTCTCTAGTCTTAAACTAAATTGGTGAAGCTATAAAAGTTTTAATCTCTCTTGGCCCAGAAACTGAAATTTCTGTGCCAGCTGCACAGAGCAAGTCATGGCAGTATGTAGCACAGAATATAAGACATTATGTGTGGTTGAACAATGAATGCGGGCACCCAGTTTTATGCAAAAGGGAAAGGAGATGAGCCAATACTTTGATAATTTAATCAGCTCTAAATTGAAAGGAAGATATGTATTTGATGGGGAATGGGGCAGTGAAATTTATGGGACTAGGTTCTGATGTGAGATTTTAGAAATTTCTTATTAATGTGTTTAAAACTAGACAAATTGATATAAAACTTGATAATTATTCATAACAAATCACATTGGCCTGGAATGTAGTCATGGTGGGATGAGAAAAAAGGCTGGATAACTTTCGCTGTGTAAAACAAGGATTCTTATTCCAAAACTTTCTTCTCCTTATTAATGAAGAATGCTTAGAGAGTTTAAATAACTTTTCATGGTCCCTTCCAATGATCGGCCCCAGGTGCAATCCCAGTGTGCAGTCTCTAAATACAGTGAGTGGAGGATTGCTGTCCTTCCCAAATGCCATATCACAGGAGCATGAGTTCTCCTGAGATGCCTGTTCTAACTCTGATGGGTTATGATGTGCAAATACTTTAGATGAAGATAAAGCAGACTGGAGCAAAATTTGGAGATTACACCCTGATCCGGTTTAACACCCTTTTGAGATACACCTCTCAGCTTTGCTGTCTTTCTGTCTCTCTCCTCCTTTGCATTTTCTTTTACTGCCTTTCCTTATTGCAATGTGCATAATTCACCTTTGAGTGGAAGCCTTTGAGTCTGTGACAGCCAAACATGATTGAGAGAAGGCACACATTTCATTTTAACGCACACAAAGGAAAAAAAAAACACACACACAAAAAAACCCCACAACAAAAAAAAAAGAACTAGCCACTGAACAAGAAATAAGGCTGGACTTTTAACAGAGGCAGGAAGATTTTTCTGAGCAGTAAGTATTTTAAATAGTACCCTTTGCTGGGTGTTGCAGAAAAGACGACAGAAAAAAATCCAGTGTACAAAGAAAACTCTGTTCACAAGTATGTTAGTAATTTGATTCAGGTATTATTATTATTATTATTAATTATTATTATCTAGCTTAGATAATTTGGCAGGCTGAAAAAGAGGAGCGCATGCAGTATAAATCATTTATTCTATTGCAAAAGAGAGGTGCTTCTGCAGAATAGGATGCTGAGAACATTTCAGGGGGTTACCCCACAGAATGCTGTTGAACTCCTCCCCAGATCCCCCTTTAAAGAGCCACAAAATACTAGCATATTAATTAAATGTATGTTCTTTGGTTATCAGTCAAAGACTCATTACGAATGGTACCAACCCCTTTGGAAGGCACCCAGCCCACTTCCAATTAAAAGCTATCTGACCATAAATAATAAAAGCGTATTACATACACAGTAAATAATGGTTCTTAAAAAATGTATTTCAGGAGCTATATTTTAAGAACACCATATGTGTACCCTGTATAATGAGCTCTTCCCTCTGTCAGTACAACCAGCAGCCTCTCAAATCTATGAAGCTAAAAAGATTAATTTGTTGGGTTATGGTTTTTTCCAAACATTAACCAGTTCTTTTCTTTCTCCATCTTTAAAATTAAATTCTCTGTTTTCTGCATTTCCATTCTCCTTCACAGTAGAGAACAACCTGAAATTTAAAAGTAAATTTTCAGGAAAAATAAGAAAGAAGAGACTCATTTCTGGAGATGTATTCTTAATGTATGTATGAGGATGTTTATATGGAATATATATGTCTATGTGATGTGTATATGTGTGTAGTATTATGTTTATGTATGTATGTATTTGTATATATGTGTGCATAAATATATATATAATATAGACATAATGCTAAAATCAGCTGCATTAGATGTTAATGACACTGAATAGCAAATATTTTATGATTTTTTTTTAGAATATAGTGTTGATTATTCAAAATAACAATATTAGGCATTTCATCATGTACTAATTTTTTAAAAAAAACATAGACTTATTGGTAAAAACAGGTATGGGATTCTTCCATATCCTAGAATGTACAATAACCCCAAAGGACACTTTCTTACTGTGAGTTTGAGGTGACCACACATCTGAATGCGTGTGTATTTGGCTATTTTCAGGAGATGAAATTATCTTTTTCCCATCTGAAAAATCTCGTCTCAGGAACAAGAACGACTTTCTCCATTCTGGTTACAGTCAAACTCCTACTACATAGTGAGACAAACTACTGGTTTCATAGGAAATCTTAATTATTACATTTTGGAATTTTTTTAGTGCTTAGATCTTTCCCACAGAGATGTCTATATATACATGCACACAAACATAAATAAATACACATTATAACTTCCACATTTTTTGTTAATTGACTTTTTACTGAATTATGGTAGAATTTTCTGTTATCTCCGCATTTACTGATAATCTTATTTTTTCTTGTCCTCCTATTAGTGAACCGTAATGGTTTATGCTTCTTAGTAACCATATCAATGTAAGCAGCAATTGAACTGTCTGCACTTGTGAGACAGAGACATTCTGTATTCCACCGTTTGTGCATTCTTGCCATTAAATGTTAGAATTTGAAAGTCAGGAAGTTCTGTTACTGGGTTTTTTTTGTTTGTTTTGTTTATTTTTCAGCTGATGTTGAAGCCGTCTACCTTGATGTCTTATTGGCATCTGAGAAGACTAAGACTTTGAATTGCCTTGATTGTGAGAATAGTTGTATTTGACTTCCACAATGAATACCTCACAAGATAAAGATATGTTTGTGTTCTATCTAGCTACTGCAAATATCTCATCTGCTTTCTCTGTTATTATTATTTTTCAAATCTCTAAGTACCTAATTATCTTGAGACCATCACTCCTCAGCCCCACTGGGTTTAAAATAGTCAAGAAGTTCAGAAAGATATTATGGGAGACCCAGATATACCTACAGACCAATTGCTCCTGTTGCCTCATTCCCCCAGGAAAGCAGCCTACACATAATTATAATTTATTGCAAAAGAGACTGGACCCCCCATGTCCCACAGATAAGTATCTAGGCCATGGAAATATGCCTCTGTGCCTGCCTGCATCTTGTGAACATCTGCCTCTGTTTCTCTATTTCTCTTGTTTTCCAGCTTCTACATAAACTAGAGTAATTCCAAAACCAAATATTAAAAAGGAGAACAGTTTCATAACATTACACATTCTTTTCTTAATGGTGGCAGTTTTAGGTCTCAGTATACCCTAAAGAAAAGGGGGAATTTCTTACCAAATCTTTTGTAAATGTGTAACCTCACCGTGTAAGAAGGAGCATTGACTGTGTAACTGCCTGTAAATATTTCATTTTCTTCCTGTTCTTTAAAAAATCTTGAGAGTTGTTTCCCAGAAGTGAAGTAGGTGACATGGGGATTTGATCGCAAAATAGACTGAGGTGTCCAGTACAACTGGAAATTAGTCATTGTATTTGTCTTTCCATAGTAGGAAAGCTGGGTATTTAATGGGAATTAGAACTGTGTCAGGAAAAAGCAAAGAGATGGTGAGGACAGCAGCATGTTTGAAAATATCCCTCTTTTAGTATCTAAACGCTTCTTTGAACAAGACATCTCTAAGAGCATGGTCTCCAGGGTATAAACCAGCTTTCTGAAATTGGCCACATAGCGTATTCCCTTGTGAGGCCCTTTACTGATCCTCTGTTATGTGAGGAAGAGGAGGGCAAGATGGTGCAGCAAACATTTAACATAACATCTAGCCATTACAGCACCTGTACAGAAATTGAAACGTATGGGCTCAGTGCAGATCCTACTTCAATGGACTATTATCTGTGAGGAAAGTAGCTTAAATGTATAAATATGAAACAGCCCCTGTGACCATGTTATACACCTCTCCGGCTGAAGGGAAGGCATTACACGGCAAGAGCCATGGATCCAGAAGGACAAGAATGAAACATTGGTTGGTGTGACTTTGCAGAGCATTATTTAAGGGAGACCTAGATTTAAGAGCAAATGTGTATTTTAATTACTATTAGTGAAATAAATTCCTTTGCATAGGGACCTTTAAATGTGTCCTACACAGAGAGGTCAGTGAGCTGGCTGCAGAACCCCTCTGCCCTCTCACTGAGAGCTTCCTTGAGAGATGCATCATTATCATCTCACCTGATGAAGGAGAACATCTCCTGTAGCCATTTTTCACCTCCACGCAATGTAATAATGCAAGACAAGAGCTTCATGTTGTCACTGCTTCACGTGCCAGGCCCCCATACTTGTGACAACCTACCAACAGCATCCCAAAATATACGTAGAAATTTTAGAGAAATTTGCCCTATCCCTCACTAAGGTATCATCATCTGATTTAGTCAACCCTGCTTTATAATATCCATATACAAATCATCACTATGACTACTAAATGACTTCATGGTTATCTTGGATTCAACCAGAAAGATAATTTCCTCTGATTTCAAACCATTTTGTGCACCAGACTGATAATGTTAATTTTGATGCCTATGTTCCTTCACCTCCACATCTCTAGGTTAATCTGCCCTCTGCAGCCAGTTAAAAATTGTTACTTTTAGACCTGGAAGGAATCATTCTATTAGAAGTATCCAGAAAATTTCTGGCAAAACAGAAAGGATATATTGGTTGCTCCCTATAACTTCCCTATAATTTCATGGAAATTGATCCCATAAATGATTATTCATTCAGGTGAATGAGGAAGGTTGTCAACTTTAGCTAGTAACAGAAGAATTGAAATTGATTTTTCAAAGCATTGTAATTTGGCCTGATTCCATTTCTTCATGATTGTTATAATTTCAAGGAGAAAAGTTGTATTTTTGTCTTTTATTTTGTTGTCTCAGGAATATCACTGATATTAGTAAAAATCAGAATATTTTACTCATGTCATTTTTAATAATTCTCTTTAAAATATAAGAAGCTAGTGAACTGTTTCCTCATTTGTTAATAAAACTTTATTGTTTGTGGTTTAAAGAGAAAATAAAAGAGGAGAGGGGAAAAATGAATCACAAGCAAGTCTCAGTTAGGAGATGATACCAGAAATCTTTCTGAGGATTTCTTTTCATAGTTTTGTGACTCATTGCTACTCTATGCATTTTCTCACATTGCTTTATTTTTTTTTTTTTTCACAATCTCAGGCAATGATTTCATTTGAAATGAGCTGGAATGAATTTTAAAATGGAGGACTGTTCATCCAGAAACAGAATGTTCTTGTTTGCAACCAGATATGCATGCGTAGAAGGAGAAAAGTTTCTGTGGCCCAGTGTCCACATCCCAAAATTGTGAAATGAATTGGGCATACATCACAAAGCAGATATACAGGACCTAACCAAGACAAAAAAAAAAAAAAAAAAGAAAAAAAAGGATAAGAAAGGTGTTCTTTTTTTCCTTTCTACTACTTTATCTCTAAGCTCTATATGAGCTGATGTGATACTTGTCAATCAATGCAATAGGAAATGAAACAACTGGAGTAAGTCTATTTATCTGAGATGTGCAGAACTGCTTTCTGGGGTTTTGGTTTTTTGGGGGTTTTTTTGTTTTTTTTTTTCTTTTCTGTAGACACTATTACGTTTTCCATTGCCACCTGACAAAGAAACTTATGATTTACTGTGATACATACTAATGTGGCACATGTAGAGTCTAAAAGAAAAGGATAAGAAGAATCTATTGCTGAATAAACTTTTAGTAGAGAACACTGATTTGGTAGGTACTTCCTTTTGAGAAGAAGCAGCTGTGAGAAGACTTATCTGAGGCCTCTATCCTCTAGTTTGGGAACTGCTATTTCTGTCTGAGCCCTTGGTCTTTGAGCTAGACTGCAAGCATGTCTGTGTCCCAGTCCTCACTGATGCTGACCCTGACCCTGACCTGTTGATTTGGCTTCCTGGCTTGGCCTCAGACCTGTTTCATCATGGTGCACTTGTCTGGGAATTGCTTCCTGTGGCTGACCCTGGGTACCATCATTAGATCTGTTCTTCTTGCTGTCAGCCTTGGCTCCTGGCTTACCTTCCCTTGCTCAGTAGCCTGCTCTTGTTGCTCCTTAATCATATATGAATACTGCTACACCATCTTCCCAGGCAAAGTATAAATGTGCTGGGAGGACTGAGATTTACAGGTCTCAGAAGAAGTCCAATCTACTGCCACAATCCATTTTGCATGCCAGATGGCCAGTGACAAAGCTCTGTTGATATACTCACAATACTCATTTGAAAATGTCAGATAAATAATAATTTAAAAATTCTATTTAATTGAGCACATTGATCCTCAGTGCTGTCTTTTTCACCTTTCATGTTACATGTCTTCTTTCTCAAATTGTATTTAAAATACCTCCAGCAAATAGAAAATGACTACCTCTAGTCTCTTGAAAAAACGGCCAGATCATCATCAGGACACATCTCCATTCATGTTACTGAAAAAAGACTTTCTTTAGTAACATATTGATGAATTATCATGCTGTAAATATGAAAACAATACATTGATCCTAATTCTAAAGTTAGTCAAATATTCTTTACTATTTTTTATTTACTTTACCATGGCATCCAGAAAACCCAGAACATGCATCGTAATCCTACTGCATTAGATGCTGCTCAACACATAACAAAAATTATATCAGTCCTAAGTAGTCTTTTTTTTTTTTTTTTTTTTTTTTTTTTTAAGGTATGGCTTGCTGAGCTAAACTCTGTAAAGACAAATTTTGGGTATAACTTCTTGGGAAAAAAACAAAACAAAACAAAAACCCTGTGAGAATTATCAACTCTTCTTGAAAGTTGATGTCTTCAGATGAAAATACAGCTAGGTACTATTGTAAATCCAGACATCAAGGAAGTCTAATGATTACTGCTCCAGGATAGGAACTCAGGCCTTTACAATTCTTATTTATGGATCTGTCTGTATTCACAGCATGTCTTTCAGAAGTCACATTCCTGCATCTCCTTGTTAATCTATATAATGTTTCTAACACCATTTGGATGCACTGTAGGTCTTATTTACACATTTTTTCCAAAACAATTTTGTTATCCTTGGTACAAGTATCCACTTAGATACAAATACATAAGCATGTTGCAATGTGAGATTTCCACTGTGACGCAAAGCCCTAGACCCTTAAGAAGTGAACTGCTCTCTGAAGATGCTGTTCTCACTTTTGCCATTCATTATACAGGGAACCTAGAACAAATGCACTTCCTTTCTCAATTCCTTAGTGAAGTACTACATTAGGTAGGCTGAATAACATCAGTGATGTTTCCACTGCTACCTAATGGCCCATGGGTCATTTCTGGAGTGTTTTTCTGTTGATGAGGGAAATCTGTGAGTCTGTGTTCCCCATCAGCTCTCTCCATCACTGGAGAGCTTCACCGAGAGTTTTCTGTACACAATCAACTTTCTTTTTCTCTAGCAAACCCTTTTGCTACACTCTGGTCAGTGCATATAGTGTTTTAGATTAGGGTTGATATCAAGTTATTGTAGGACCTAGAAAAGAAAAAACCCTCTGGTCTTATTCACAAGGTTAAGCTAATGGAAAATCACATGATATGGTTAGGCAGTCTGGAAGAAACCACATAGCACGAATCCTTTATTACCCCAGGAATTTGATAGTATCATGATTCAGGCAGTATGTCTTGGAAATAGTGTCTCCCCAACATCCATAAGATTTGTTTTCCATGTTCCTTTTGTTTTTTCTATAGGTCCAATTCATATTTTCTATATTTACTATGGTATGTAGGGCTGACCTATGGCCAACCATCTCTAAAGTTAACTTATACTCCAGCTACTTCCATGATGAATATGCTCTATTCCTCTACCCTCAGTGGCTATCCAGCTTTACCCTGAAAGTTGTACTGAATGTCTGTCCTCTTCTGGAATGTATCTACTGGTTAAGGCTGCTCTAGCATGGCAGCAGCAAAGATATTTCAAATTCTGTTTTACCAGAAACCTTCTATATGACCTCAGAAATGACATTTATTCTGTCTGTGACTAAATCTCTTATTTTTTCCTACCTCCCACTAGTGCTCAAGTATGGTGATAACAGAACTCTGGACCCTGTTATTACCACAGATATATGTGTATAAGTGCTTGTCCCCTCAATCAGCAGGAATCTCTGCACTAACTGTCATTTGAAATTATTGCTTTTGCTTGCTGTATTCAGCTATTTTCAGTACCATGGGGTGCATGACCCAGTGAAATGGTGGATCTCTAGTACAAAGCACTTTGTCTTTTCCCTAAATGACACGGCAGACTCCAATTGTGTTCTTGGTACTTTGCACTGTTTGTTCCTCGTCAGCCCTGAAGCCTTGTCATTCTGTTTGGAGTATTAGTGTGGATCAAGACCATCCAGGGGAGGATGTGAATTGAGGTTGGCACAAAGTGTGTGATTGGCACCAGTGATGAATTCTTATTGTGTCGAGATTTTAGGCATGACGGTTATTGGTAAACCAATCCGAAATAATCCCATTCAAACCTGCCAGATTTGCTACAAAGTGATATGTTCCTGAAGATCCTTGCCAGAATAATGATTGATGCCCACTGCCAATCAGTGCTGAGACTCAGTCGCTTCTTGTTGTCATTTAACTATGGCTACACAGAGCATTTAGCAAAATTAAGGGGCATATTTGATGTTTAATGAATAAGGCTGCCTACAGTTGCTCATTTAATAGGTGAACACCTTTGTTCACTGGAAGGCAAGCCTGAGCAAATCACTTGATTTTCTTGTGCTCTAGTCAATCCATCACTTGCATAAAAATCAATCAAACAAACAAACAAACAAAAGCATAGACATAAAAAAAAAAAAAAAAACCAACCACCAAAATCAAACTCACCTTAAAATCAGTCAGCATTTGAGCTAGTACTTACTAGGGAAATTATATGGGCATTTCCTATGTTCTAACATCTCATCAAAGTAGCTCTTAGCTTCAGTGATTGTATATTACTCCACTCCTCAAGATACTTTTGCAGGGAAAAAAAAAAAAAGAAAAAATTGTTTGATTTTATGTTATGTCATTTTACATTTTTTGTCACTTGCAAATGAATATAATTAACAGATAAGGAATTCTATTTTGAAATTTTGCTTAATTTTTATAAAAGTGGGATGCTATGTTTTTGTAGATGACTTTTCTTCAGCTAACTACTAAATTTTAGGAAAATGCCTAAATCTCACTGATAGCGATGGGATATCAGTGTACACCTACATTAAGCCTGTACTCAAATACTTTCTGAACAGGAAAACCGCAAAAAACCCAAACAACAAACAAACAAAACCAAACCAAAACAAAAATTTGAGACACATCAGACCCAAGATGAATATGCTAAGGGATTATAAACGTGCCAAGAAATGTGGGTAGGCCACCAGCAAAGGTAGGTAGAGCCAATAAAGATCCCAGTACTTTATCTTAGGCTTCAGTCTTAGTGTATTAATTAAAAACTCCCAGAGACTCAGGACACAGCAATTATATTGATGCAATTTTTCTCTTTTATGCAAGGAGAAACTCACCTGATAATACTAATAATGGCACTTGCATAGCAGTTTACGTTCACAAAGTGCTGTACCAACAACACATAAACTACACCCTGGTTTGTATTATTTCTTTTACTGCTGTTACAGAATGGGTTTTAGAGGACAAGGAATAGGAACAAAGCTCCCCTGCAGTTACTGTGCTAAGGGCTTCATCCAAACTAGTCTTTCCCTTGGGTTCCTGCTAAGTCAAGTTCTTCTTGCTTACAACTTCTGTACCGTTTCTATACTAATTAAAAAACCCAAACAAAACAGAAAAAAACCCAAACCTTCTTCTCTTGATTCATATTATACTAATCTTAAGCAGTATCACTGCTGTGTTTGGACTGGACATCAATGAATTCTGTAGATCCTTGCAAGTTGTAGTTAAAATATTCCAAGTACTTAGCATCAGCACAATTTTTAACTCACCTGAGACAAAATAAATGACACACAGCTTGTTTTTTAAGCAAGTTTAACAACTTGTAACAGCAGGGGAATGAATTATAATGTTTTCTGTGATGCACATTGAGACCTCCCAACAGACACCAAGATGATGGTTCATAAGTCTAACTCCAAAGAGTCACTTCTTCTCAATACATATTATTCCACTTATCAAAACCTGGTGACCATACTAATCCTGTTGAACACTTTACACTCAGCATTAACTACAGATTTACACCCCCACACCCCCCACCCCGCCTTGTATTTCTGTACTACAACATATTAAACCAGTTCTGTCTTTCTGTGAAAACATGAACTATTAAGCTCTTCTACACAGAATCACAGAACAGTAGGGGTTGGAAAGCACCTCTGGAGATCATCTAGTCCAACCTCTCACTAAAGCAGGATCACCTAGAGCAGGTTGCGCAGGATTGTGTCCAGGCAGGTTTTGAATCTCTGCAGAGAAGGAGACTCCACAATCTCTCTGGGCAGCCTGTCCCAGGGCTCGGTCACCCTCAGAGTGAAGAAGTTTTTCCTCATGTTCAGATGGAACTTCCTGTGTTCCAGTTTGCGCCCATTGCCCCTTGTCCTGTCCCTGGGCACCATTGAGAAGAGTCTGGCCCCATCTTCTTGACATCCATCCTTTAGATATTTATAAGCATTGATGAGATCCCCTCTCAGTCTTCTCTTCTCCAGGCTAAACAGACCCAGTCCCCTCATCATCTTTGTAGCCCTCCACTGGACTCTCCCCAGTAGTTCCCTGTCTATCTTGAACTGGGGAGCCCGGAGCTGGACACAGAACTCCAGATGTAGCCTCACCAGGGCAGAGTGCTGAGTGAGCATGACCTGCTGCCCATGCTCTTCTTAATGCACCCCAGGATGCCATTGGCCTTCTTGGCCACAAGGGCACATTGCTGGCTCATGGAGAGCTGCTTGTCCACCAGGACTCCCAGTCCTTCTCTGTACAGCTGCTTCCCAGCAGGTCAACCCCTAACCTGTACTGGTGCCTGGGTTTGTTCTTCCCTAGGTGCAGGACCCTACACTTGCCTTTGTTGAATTTCACATGGTTCCTCTCTGCCCAACTCTCTGGCCTGTCCAGGTCTCACTGAATGGCAGCGCAGCCTTCTGGTGTGTCAGCCACTCCTCCCAGTTTTGTATCGTCAGCAAACTTGCTGAGGGTACACTCTGTCGCTTCATCCAGGTCACTGATGAATGTGTTGAACAAGACTGGACCCAGTACTGACCCTTGGGCACACTGCTAGCTACAGGCTTCCAACTAGACTCTGCACTATTTGCCACAACCCTCTGAGCCCTGACTTTCTGCCAGTTCTCAACCCACCTCACTGTCCACTCATCTAACCCACACTTCCTAAGCTTGCCCTTGAGGATATTATGGGAGACAGTGTAAAAAGCCTTGAGAAGTTGAGGTAGACAAAATCCACTGCTCTCTCCTCATCCACAGCCAGTCATGCCACCATATAAGGCTATCAGATTGGTCAGGCATGATTTCCCCTTGGTGAATCCATGTTGACTACTCCCCATAGCCTCCTTTTCCTCCACATGCTTATTGATAACCCCCAGAATAAGCTGTTCCATCACCTTTCCAGGGATGAAGGTGAGGCTGACTGGCCTGTAGTTTCCTGGGTCCTCCTTCTTGCAGTTCCTGAAGACTGGAGTGACACTGACTTTCGTCCAGTTCTCAAGCACCCCTCCTGTTCTCCATGACCTTTCAAAGATGATTGAGAGTGGCTTAGCAATAACATGTGCCAGCTCCCTGAGCACTTGTGGGTGCATCCCATCAAGGCCCATGGATCTGTGGGTGTTGAGTTTGCCTAAATGTTCTCTAATCTGATCCTCCTCAATCAAGGGGTCTTCCTTTCTTCAGACTTTCTCTCCTACCTCCAGGGTCGAGGTTTCCTGAGGGCCATCCTTAGCAGTAAAGACCAAAGCAAAGAAGGCATTCGGTAACTCCTCCTTCTCTGTATCCTCCATCACCAGAGTACCCACCTCATTCAGCAGTAGGCCCACATTTTCCCTAGTCTTCCTTTTGCTGTTTATGTACTTGAAAAAGCCCTTCTTGTTGTCCTTGACATCCCTTGCCAGATTTAATTCCAAGTGGGCCTTAGCCTTCCTTGTGGCATCCCTGCGTACTCTGACAACATTCCTATATTCCTCCCAAGTAGCCAGTCCTTTTTCCCACATTCTGTAAACTTTTTTCTTCCCTTTCAATTTTTCCAGGACCTTCTCGCTCATCCATGCAGGTCTCCTGCCTCCTTTGCTTGATTTCGCACCCACAGAGATGCACCAGTCTTGAGCTTGGAGGGAGTGGTGCTTGAATACTGACCAGCTTTCTCAGAGCCCTCTACCTTCTAGAACCCTAAGCCATGGTTTTCTTCCAAGTAGGTCTTTCAAAAGATTAAAACTAGCTCTCCTGAAGTCCAGGGTTGTAATCCTACTTATTGCCCTGCTTCTTCCACGCAGCATCCTGAAGTGTGAATCCTACAACTTATTCTACCTATCTTGGGGGAGAAAGGAATAACTTCACTTTCTGTTTCTTTC
Organism: Grus americana; assembly: GCF_028858705.1. Lineage (NCBI taxonomy): Eukaryota > Metazoa > Chordata > Aves > Gruiformes > Gruidae > Grus > Grus americana. The sequence goes on along the minus strand of NC_072891.1, from coordinate 7,324,808 downwards.
CTTCTTTTTATTTAAAAAAAACTCAAAGCTTGCAGTCCTCACTGATATGACGTCATGTCCAAGCTAGGTCGCAGAATATTGAGGATCTCAATTCCCAAAATCTCTTGTGAATGTAGCCAATACTCTCAATATCCTACAGCAGCAGAGTCTGCTCAGGAGCTGCAAGGAACCATTAAAACTTTCCTTTTTCTCCTTTCATAGTGCTCTCAAATTGCCTAAACTTAGTTACTTTGCTGAAAAAAATCCTAGTATTTTTTCCCTGAACTCTGTCCTTTACTTCCTAATCTTCATCTCTGTCTGCTAAGGGGGTCTCTTACTCACAGGGTTCAGCTCACAAAGTCCAACTCAGATAGTCAGTAAACTGTGCCTGTATTCAGCTATGTCCTGAGAGAAATGTACACATTATATTTAGCCATATGCTAATCTGCATTAACCAGAAACGTGACTTGAGTCTACCTTCATAAGAAGGCTTTTTGTCATCTTTTAAAAACCATGTGAGTTCACATGAGTAACTTCTGCATTATTCTGCTGGCTTTTTTCAGAGGCATGCAGCTTGCCAATTAAATTATTTGAAGTTGCTGAGTTATTGTGCTGTGTGTGATATTCACGTAGGTGTATACAGAAATGTGTTGCATTTAGCCTTCAATGGATGGAAAATTACTGGCACTATGAATTTTGCCAACCTTTGCTTCCTTGCCCACCCCCCGTCCCCACTTTGCAAATGGTTTTAGAATCTAAATGCAAACACATTAAGTATAAAGAATGAATCTGGCATTTGAATTAATGGTTTCATGTCAGAGACAGTACAGGTTTTGTTTGTTGGGGGAAGAAGCTAAAACATGCATTAAATCTACTGAATGGCTTCAGGTGATTGACCAGCACATTTTATTCACAGGATGAGTTCCAGAAACAGATCTCAGCTTGTGAAATGGCTGGCTGACTTTCAGTCAGTATTATTTTTTCCTTTTTTTTTTTTTTTTTTTTTTTTTTTGCTTCAAAGTGTCTTTACCCATGAACCAGTAGAGTTCCTCCCAGTACAAACTATCAGGTTTCACACTGCAAGTTTTCAATGGCAGCCAATCTGGAGGACTGCATATATCTACCCCCAGACAGATGCATTATGGAGCTAAAGGAACTGCATCTAAATTCATGAGCCGATAAAAAGTAATCTGGCTAAAGTCTTTTTTATACCAGAATATACACTGATAATCACACCCCCTTGAATTACAAATGTTCCATAACCATTCAAACTGGTATCAAGTTACTGACATTATTTGAAGTAACGACATAATAAAACACACTTTAAAAGACAAACCCATAATTTACTTACTTCTCGCTTAAAAAATGTTTCAGAAATCTTTTGAGATCGTAATTGATGGGATACCAGATTTCATAGACCATCAAAGACTTGACTATGTTTTAATAAACCAGAAAAATTAAAGTCACTTTAGCTTACCAGTTAGCTTTAGATTTTTATTATTATTATTATTATTATTTCCTATGTTTTCCCCCTTTCTTTTATCTTCCAGATTAGTTCTCGCTCTCTCTCTTATATTTTAAAACTGCAGCTAATATTAATTAAAAATTATATTGACCTGCAGCTTCATCTCATTAACAAAAGTATGGGGTTTTATTTTCTTTTCTCCTTAGAGACAACAGATATATCTCCATTCTCAACTTTATATTGTTATAGGGAGGTACGCTGAAATGAGGCGTTTGATGCACCCACTTTAGACAGGGCATCTAACTTGCTTCATAATAGTGTTACTACCTACCTGTCTGTGCTATGCAAAACAGTGATAATTAATAAAGTTGCTCAGCATAAGGGCTTGGAGGAACTTGCACTGTCCATCTATCTTTCTAATTGGCATCCACTGAATACTAGCTGAGATTTCAAGGAAGTCAAAACCATGTTGATATCCTTCCCTTCCTTCCCCATCAGGAAGAAGTCAAATTAATTAAACTCTCCAACTTTTGTTTTCCAGTAGAAGTGAATTCTTCATAGCTAGTTGAACTGAGAAATTCAAATAAATTAAACTAATTGTCTAAATGGTTATGTTACATTCCTCTTTCCCGGTAACTTCTTGCATAATTTTGTGAAAGGACTGAAGAGTGATGGAAGTGTCAAAGTCTCTCAAAGTCATGTGATTAAATACTCTTATCAGGTTGCTTAAACAGAAAACTTAGCCAGGTCTTGGCCTTAAAATAAAGGAGGGAAAATTGTCATTTCCTGGGTGACTTCCTTAGTCTTTTAGCTTTCCAATATGGGAAAAGAAAGTGAATCAAACCAGTTTGCCTGGGTGTCTGTGAGTGAAAAATGGCAAAATATGTAGTTGCATATTGCAAGGTATAGGTTTTCACTAAAAATAAAAAAAAGGTAAACAAAAATAACAGAAGATTTTTTCCCCTACCCAAGACAAACCTCATCACATCATAGTCAACATGGATAGAAGTTTGCATTTTTCATGGGAGATGTCTTTTAGCTGAAGATGGTGGTAAAATGATGAAATAAAAGTAGTTCATTTTAGAGTTGCAGGGAAGTTCACAGTCCCTAAAGTCAGACTTCTAACTCCTAGGGTGTCCATAGTGAATCCTGCAACTCTCAGTTGACTCAAGTCACTTCCATTAACAACCTCTACATCCAGTACTTGTGTACCCATGTCCTAACCTGCCTGAAGCTGAAAGATCTTCTTTATTGCAAGGAAATGTGATGTAATAACAGCACAATTACTGTTTTGGGGCTAAATTCTGTATCTGTAGACATTACTCTTCTCTCAGCGGAAGAATAGCAAAAAAAATAATAGGAAAAGTAGTTTGTATTTACACAGTAGAACACAGGATAAATACCATAAAAATGCCAACAGGTAGTAGTTTTGTTGCAATAAGTACCAACGTCTGAGGAGACCAAACAGAAGACTACTTAAAGAGATTCACCTTAGTAGCACTTGTGGCAAATTGACTTGTGGAAGCCTCTCAGCTGCTTATCTTTTAACACCCAGACTTGTCTTTAGACACATCTGGGTCCAGCTGCCAGGGTGCAATACTCTACCTGTTCATGCCTGTTCTACCTGTTCTCCACCCACAATTTGAGTACTCACTGAGCATAAAAATGAAGGGCCCTGTGTGTGAAAATATAGTGATGTGACAGCAAGAGAGGACAACTTTCTAGCTTACACCACTTCACTGCACTGCAGGAACTGCTGTGTTGTTTCAAGCTGGTGGTCCATCTAGTGGCTGTTGACAAGTTACTTCAAAGAAAGATACCAAAAATCCTATAACAGGCAGCAACTGAATAATCTGTCTTTTCAGAGCTGCTTCCTTCTTTTGCCCAAGACTCAGAGTTGGACTCAACCCTAAAGAATGGCAAATTATACTGATATATAAAGGACTTGTGTCTATTATCTCTCCACTCGTTATACCTTTAATTCTTCCACCTGTCTTTTACTTATTTCTTCATGTTATTTCCCCTTTTTTAATGAGGGAACACATCTTATTTCATGAACAGGAAGAAAGGCAAAGATTAATTCCATTGAATTTTAGGCTCTTAGCTAAGACCATTTACTTAGTAGCTTAGTCTATTTATATAATCAAAAGAGAAAAATATACTTCCTGAAATGGCAATTTACTCTGCTTAGATCTGAATCACCCTGGAGGTTCCTGGAGCTTTCCAGCAGCTAAAGAGGGAGCAGACAGTAATTTATCTAAAGTATTCTAGCCTGAATACCTCAGTTATGAGCCTAAAGTTGGGTTCAGCATGTGTCTTCACACATACAATACCACCTTTAAATTACTCCTTGCTTCTCTCAACCATGTATTTCTATTCAACCATTTTGTTTAAATGGTGATCTCATTGCTGTCTGGATACCATATTTTGCACTGTGAGCCTGATCTTGCTGACTTGCTGAACTATTGTAATGCAACTTAGCTCAAGAGTCTGTGTAGAAATAATCAGTAATAGGTGAGTAATAAGAGAAAGCAGCACAATGCATCATTGACGAAATTACTCTCTTCTCAACTGTAGTAAATTGACAATAGGTGAACATTTGCCTTTACACAATCCTGGCGACAAAGGCTGAATTAATTATTAAAGACAACTGTATAAGTACAACTGCTTTTCAGCCAGGCACTTGAATCCTATCCCTCAATAAGAGATACCAGAAGCTGGGGGAGGGGGGTTGTTTGTTTGTTTTGCTTTCACCACACCCTATCAGCATAAATACCACTTCCTTAGTTAGAATCCATCTGCTCTGTTGACAATGTACTCAAATTGCAAGCAAGCATTTATGGTGTCATGCTGAAGCACAACAGAGTGGATGCTGAGAGCGCCTTAGGAGTCACTAAAATGAAAGGGCTTTTCTCTTAATTTCAGTCACCAGAAGACTTTGAACAGAACATGACATCTTAGCCATCTGAGCTTTTTAAATGAGACTTGGCATATACACAATGCTCAGCTCTGTGGTACCTAAATAATTGAGGCTTTGAAACATCAAAGTACTCACACCTTCAAACACTCAAGTAGCTTTATTTGAAAGTTTCTTTTCACAAAAGAAGACTAACTGCCATTTGAGATCAATGGATCTCTCTGAAACATAGTGTCCCCACTTTATATTGGAACACATTGGTTGTTTACTACATATTGACTAGCAGTGTCCCAGGTGCAGAAGGCATCTGATTAAATGGATGTCCCTGGGATGACATGATACAGTACAGAATTAAGGATGACATTTGAAAAAGGGGAGAAGGGAATTATTATAGCAAAAATTAAAATTCCCACATATTTCACTGTTTATATGTGCATTTTATTTATTATTAATGTAATGCAATGTAATGTATTTTAATTTAATTTTGCTTTGCTTTCTTTTATTTTATACCCAACAAATTTCTCCAAGACTAAGAGCTGAGATTTGTGGCAAATCAAGGATTGTGGTAAAGGATTAGTCATTAGCGATGTATGTTTTTCAAAGGCCATGCCTTATCTCCTGGATTGTCTTCTCATTAGCAGGTTTTGCTCTGACCTTCTACTTCACTGTTGTGTTCCTCTTTCTCTCCCAACTATCCTTCACAAACCCTGGCTAAGGCAGAGCATGAAATTGATATTCTACCCATAGAGATCCCACGTTTTTTTCTCATCTAGATCTGCTTTGTTGTTAAAGTTGTTATAATTGGTTTTAATCACTACCAATTTATTCATCTAATTACTACATACAATAGTCATTTATATTTTTTACTAGTGCATAATATACAATAAACCAAATCCCAAAAGGAAATTATGTCCTTAAAGTGACCTTGATGCAAAATTTATGCCCTCATGTCCAAGACAGTGGTCCTCAACCAGCACTTAACTTCAGCTTCTGCAAAGGCATAGAAACCCATGTTTTCTCGTATAAATTTAGAAAGACCTAAAGTTCTGGGTTTTTAACCTGACTATGGTGGCAGTCAACTTGGCCTATCTAAACTCATTTACAGTTCTTCAAATTTCAGCTGGAGATTTGAGCAACATGGTCTCATCTGCTCCTGATTCTGGCCCAATCTTCTGTGATAAATATGGATTCTCATGCCCACTACCCTTAGGTGGCTCAATTGTTAGAAATGCTCACAGCTCATCTATTATCTGTCCATTGAGTTGAATATAGAACATATTACAGTTGTTAGGGGAACTTTTAAATGTAAATATGGCCAAAAGAAGTGAGTCTGTGTATGCCTTTCAGTACTGTCACTCACCTATATAGTCTTATTCTCAGTAGATCTGAAATATCTTGATAGTATTACACTCAAAATGTTGTTGGAGCAAAAGGGAACACTATCTCTTGTATTTTGAGCTAAGATTTTATTGTTAGTTTAACTAATGATTAACAGTCTAATAAAACCCAAATATTTTTCTCTTATTAGTACTCGTACCAATACATACACTGAAAATTAATACAAAAAAGCCCTTTACAGCTAAAATTGTTATTCAGAAAACTTACTAGTTCTCTTTGCTTTTATGCTTATTCTTCAAATGTGCCTCTGAGTCAAAATGTTGAAAGCTTCAGTCTTCCTGAGATGGAGTTACAAGTTGAAAGTGTCCTGATGCAGAGAGATATATGATGTTCATGGATTCCTCCTCCTCAGTTTTCAGTCCATTTAGGTCTTTCCCACACACACACATTTTCTTTGCTTGATCTGCTCCTGCTTTATGGGTTCCCAGCTAAAGTTTGAAAGTGCGCTATAGACGCCACCAGTCCCAAATAAAATAAAAGTCTATTGTTTGTTACACAGATGTGACTTAGGTACTCAGTTCAGACATCCTATATTGTCAGGTCAGTACAAACTCTGTGGGCTTGTGCCAATAAAAAAACATATTTACTGGCATAAATCAGGAGAATGTCATCCTTATCTTTAGTCCAGCTACTTACATGTCCCCATCTTTGAAGATCAGCCATCAGGCAGTAAATTCTGTAGAAAGTTTTATTTCTCTTATTTGTTTGTAAGATTTTTTTGTTTATGTTATTGTGTGAAGAAGCGGCAGAAACACCGTGTGATGAACTGACCACAACCCCCATTCCCCGTCCCCCTGTGCCGATGAGTGGGGAGGAGGTTGAAGCCGGGAGTGAAGTTGAGCCCGGGAAGAAGGGAGGGGTGGGGGGGAGGTGTTTTAAGATTTGATTTTATTTTCTCATTCCTCTACTCTGTTTTGCTTAGTAATAAATTAGATGAATTTCCTCTCTAAGCTCAGTCTGTTTTGCTCGTGACGACAATTAGTGAGTGATCTTTCCCTGTCCTTATCTCGACCCACAAGCGTTTTGTTATACCTTTTCTCCCCTGTCCAGTGAAGGAGGGGAGTGAGAGAGCGGCTCTGGTGGGCACCTGGCCCTCAGCCAGGGTCAACCCACCACAATAATTTTTTGGCGCCCAACGTGGGGCACGAGAAAATTGAGATAAGGATAGTAATTGGAAGAAGCAACGGGCAAAACATGAACTGAATGTAGCTTGAGAGTGAAATAATGGTGAAGCGACAAGAGGTGGATTCTGTGTGTATTGTCCACTCTTGTTTGGTGTTGTGATGGTGTTGTTTTGATTTTGGTGTGGGGAATTCTTTTTTCTCTTTCCTTGATGTGATTAGTGTTTGTGAAGTTTTTGTGTTGAATATATATTTTAATGATAATTCTGAAATATGTGATTCACAGAGGCGAGGGGTTGAATGTGTTGGGTTTGCATGGCAAGGTTTTGGTAGCGGGGTGGGTCCACAGGGGTGGCTTGTGCGAGAAGCTGCTAGAAGCTTCCCCTGTGTCTGACAGAGCCAATGCCAGCCAGCTCCAGGACGGACCCACTGCTGGCCAAGGTGAGCCCATCACAGATTTAAGAGAAAAAAAACAAGCTGGGGAGAGCTTTTGCAGCCAGAGAGAGAAGTGAGAAGATGTGAGAAACTCTGCAGACACCAAGGTCAGTGCAGATGGAGGGGGAGGAGGAGCTCCAGGCGCCGGAGCAGAGATCCCCCTGCAGCCTGTGGTGAAGGCCATGGTGAAGCAGGCTGTCCCCCTGCAGCCCATGGAGGAAGGATGAGGGGGTGTAGAGATTCTACCTGCAGCCCGTGGAGGACCCCACGCCGGAGCAGGTGGAGGCACCTGAAGGAGACTGTGACCCCATGGGAAGTCCACGCTGGAGCAGGCTCCTGGCAGGACCTGTGGACCCACGGAGAGAGAAGCCCATGCCAGAGCAGGTTTGCTGGCAGGACTTGTGACCCCGTGGGGGACCCACGCTGGAGCAGTTTGCTCCTGAAGGTCTGCACCCTGTGGAAGAGACAACGCTGGAGCAGTTCATGAAGGACTGTAGCCCGTGGGAGAGACTCACATTGGAGAAGTTCATGAAGGACTGTCTCCCGTGAGAGGGACTCCATGCTGGAGCAAGGGAATGATGAGAGGAGTCCTACCCCTGAGGAGGAAGAAGTGGCAGAGACACCGTGTGATGAACTGACTGTAACCCCCATTGCCTGTCCCCCTGTGCTGCTGGGGGCGGGGTGGGAGGTTGAAGCCAGGAGTGAAGTTGAGCCCAGGAAGATGGGAGGGTTGGGGGAGGTGTCCCTGTCCTTATCTCAACCCACAAGCATTTCGTTATGCCTTTTCTCCCCTGTCTAGTGAATGAAGGGAGTGATAGAATGGCTCTAGTGGGCACCTGGCCCCCAGCCAGGGTCAACCCACCACAGTTATCCAGCGATAGGTTTTAAAAATATAATTCATTAGAATGATCTTGACAGTAGCCGAAGATCTTCAGCCACTTAGATAAGGACTTTAATCTCTAGACTGCAGAAGTACATCCTCTCCGTGTATCTGAATCTGTGATGACTGCTTTCCGAAGTTAAATAACTACATCCAGATCAGTACAAGGTAATTTATCAATCCTGTAGAGGTTTGTGATTCTCTTGGGCATGAAGTTGAAGTTGCCATTCCTTTTAATTTCTCTGGGAATGTGCTTAAATCAGCAATGGCAATAACATATAACCCTGTTGTGTTTCATATATAACGGCTATTTTATAGGTATTTATCTATATAGCTATATATACAAAGGTTTATATATATAGACTCGCAGATAGATGTAAAATGGTGGAAAAGTGTATTTGTTGTTTCTTTAGTCTAATAGTTCAATGTTTACCTGGATTCAAGAAATGATTAGATAAAGAAATGAAAGGAAAATCCACCTAAGGCTGCTAAATACAAACATGTAGCCTCTAGCTCAAGACACAAACCATTCAAGGCTGTAAGAGTACACTAGGAAAATGTATTGCAGACCTGCCTGTTATTCTGGTTTACTTTAGTTACCAACTTCTAGCAACTAGTGGAAAGTGGATATTGGCCTAGGTGAACCTCTGGTCTGATCCAGCATGGCCAGTCTTAGGGTCTGATGCCCTCTCTCCCTAGTGAATCAAGAACCCCTACAGCAAAAAATGGAATATGTTTAGTTTGATCTCATTTTAAAACTGACATGTCTATCAGCTGCAAAACCAAGGTTTAATAGCAAAAGAGGTGACATTTTCTCAAATTCTGGATTAAAAGTGTGCTTTTGAACCAACAAAAAGTCTTACTGCTTTCCACAACGTGTTGTGTCAACCATATGTTCACTATATCTATGACAGAAAATGTTTCAAGGAATGTTGAAAAGTTATATTAAATGAAAGGCAAATGAGGTAGATGATCATGCCATTTATTGCTTTGTTGGTAGCTTTTCTGATATCACTGTGACAGATCCTGTCAGAGAATAGAACAAGGTAGTACTGCAAAGCTTCAAGTAAGAGATATAGAAATTTGTCTGGAATAAAACTAGATCACAGAAAAACAATATTTTACATTTCTGCCAAAAGTTCTAAACCTCTTTCCCACTGATGTACAGAAAGAGGAAAAATATGACCTCAATATTGCTCTTTCACCATTGACTCATCCCAGAATTGATACACTTGTGCTGTGGTTGCCCTGAAGTGTAATAGTGTACCATTAAATTCCAGCTGCAATACCATTATATTGCTATTAGAAAAGACTGCCGAGCAACACAATTTTTCAAATAAATATAAATTGTGAATGGCTGAAATGTGAAATGCCCTCAAGTGCCCAGGAGCTGGATTTTCAAGTGTCCTTTTTCAGTGGACAGGTTTTATGCTCTCCAGTAAAGGAATGGCTCAGTTTCTCTCGATTTTTAGTGGTAGTCTTAACAGGCACATACAATAAAGAGCCATACAGAAGTCCGGGCCATGACCCCTGTGTAGCCTGGTGAAGGCACTGAAGTTTTGATGAGTATTACCAGTGAGAACGTTGCATCTGTGGCCTCAAAGAGCTAGTTCAAAACCTGTAGTGACTCTCAGTCCTACCCAGTTGTCATCCTACTATTTTGTGCTGTTCACCAGCTTGCTTTGTTTGCTTTAAATTGAAGTAAAATTCATCTAATGATAACAGAATAACACCACAAAAGTACACGGCCCTTTACTAAACAAATGAAACAAATACAGATCTTTGGCTTTCATCAGGCTTGTCTCCCTGAAATTCACACTTCTGTGTCAAGAGGATGTTTTTTACACCTACTCAGCTGGAATACAGTACACACTGCATGTTGATAGCCAGCATTTTCACACCCACTTATTCATGCATATGCTAATAGTTTTCTCACTACAACTGCTGTGCTTTGTTCAGGACCCCTTACAGCTGTTTCAAGCATGCACCACCAGTCAAACAGCTTCTGGGTAATTTACACCTTCTCCCTACCCCGTGGTATTTTGATAGCTGAACATACAAGATATCTATGACCATCAGCACTGACCACCGAGAGACTTCATGTTCTTTCCTATCAACTTATAGGTGTAAAACAGATGGGATGCCCAACAGAAATAGTGTGAGTGATGTTAGCTGTGAGTGGAACTCTAGGGTACAGTTGCATACAGTCACTTAACAGCACTTTGTTCACAATTTCCAACTGTTTTTATGCTAATGTTGACAAATATGCATAGCTATAGATGCTTTTAATCCCCAAGAAATATGAGTTTAATCATTAATTTGTATTTAAATAACTATTTAAAAAAGAGAGAAGCATCATTTAAATTACAGATAGGTTTTGATTCCTTGCTTAAAATACTATCCCAATTGTTCAACTAGTATGCCAGACTGCGATTTACAGCTTCAGTAATTGCCAGTGCCTTTTATTGCTAATTCTGCTGATCTTTGTTCATTTAATACCTTTAAATTAATGATGGGAAAATCTCCAAAATAAGGTTGGGCAAACCTACCAATGGCAAAGAAGATCTTTTTCTCTATTAAACCTCAGCCTTGGGACTTGGGAGAGTTTTCTTCATTAATCACTGCACTACAATTTTTGTGGACTTTGACTTAACAGCATCTGGGGATTTTACTACACGATCTAAAGAGATCTGCCTAGCTGAAGGTGTCTGTCCCATCTTTGTGCTGGGGGGTGAAAGAATCTGTGGTGTTTTCCAATATCTGCTGTTGTAAATCACAACACTGAATACTAGCTAAAACCACAAACAACTTTGCTTTCTGTTAATACACTGAACTGGGAAGGATGGCTACACCACCAGGTACGGGGCAGACAATTGTATAGTGTAATCTCTTCATACATCTCAGGTAAATATCCACCACATCTGAGCACTTGTGTCACAGCAGGTGAACTGTATATTCATTCTTTGTTTCAAGAATTCCTCTCAAAGTTTTCTGTATCCCAATTTCTATGTCCCTACCTGTTTAAATGGCAAGTCCTTTGAGGAAAGTGCTTGTTCATACAATATTAGCACAATGGGGTTCTGACCTTAGTCTCATGAAAGGATGAAATATATCTGAGCTTTCTGAAGTCTCCTCCTATGATACATCTTTGTTGTAAAATGAGATTTTTGTGAAACATAGAAGATTAAATAAATTAATTTTTGTCCAATGATTTGGTGAAAGCCTTGGCGATGTTATCTTCGGGGGATTAATCAGAGTTGTTTCTGTGAATATTTTTTATTATAGTTTTTTTTTCATTATCTTATGCACCTTCTCCCTATCTGGAAATCAGCTGAATATACTCCTATTCAGCAATGAACTGCCTCTAGAGGGTCCTTGGGGACGGACTTCAGAGTTTCACAGGGATCCAGTTTGCTGGGGTTATTTGCTCATGCGATCTGCCTTCTTGTACCTCAAAAAACTTTTTTTTTTTTTTACTAAGTTATGTGGTATTACAGCCATTGACTTTAGTTAAAGTAAATATTTTCACTATTTTGAAGGCCAGATTATCCTACTGTATTCAAACGAGAGGTAAAAAAATTATGAGGGTAAAGTTTTGTGTTATGACATAAAACTAGTTAAATGACTCACTACTGCTGAAAGGGAGATGACTTCCTCTCTCTCCTTTTCTTTGTCTATCACTCTCACTCATTTGAAATATTTGACAATAAACTGAATATTCTTACTACAACATAAGACAACTGAATTAGCCCAGAGAAGGATCAAATGAATGCTTGAATCTGTGCAAGGTGTACACAACAAATGAGTGAGCCAGGGCAAGAAGGAGTTTAGACTAAAAATAAAATCATAGAATAACAGAATCATAGAATCATTTAGATTGGAAAAGACCTTTAAGATCATCGAATCCAACCGTAAAGAACAAGGGAAAAGAGATGAGGGAGCAAGAGTTGCTCTTTGGTGAAAACAAACTGTTTAGATTGGCTTTGACATCCATGAGCAAGACGAATCATACCACAACAGGTCTCCATTCCCTCCTTATTTTCAATCTGAGCATATGAAAAAGAGAGACTACATAGGCATTTAAGGAGAAAAATTCTCTGTAACACAAGTATAACCAGGTAGTTTGAACTGATCTATTTTATTTACTTATTAAGTTTTCATTATTTTTTTCACTAAAATGTTATGGGATACTAAAACCATGTGTGCTGAAACACCCTTCCCAGACTTGAACAACTAGACCTTTATTTTGTTAAAAATAGGAAATGGGTTTCAAGACCTATGTTGCATGAAACTGCCTTAATTGCTATTAGTAATATTTTTAGCTTCTAATTCTTTGTTCATACATTCTTAGGATATGATGAATGACACATCTAAGTCAGAGTTTAGAGCAGTGACAAGTCCTTTAAAATAACCAGGTTGGTTAATGACAGTGAAGACAAGAGTTTGCAAGCATGTGAGAGACAGAGGTAATTGTTTGCCTGGCTTACTCAGGCTTTTAAAATCAGCTGTATCAAGCGACAATGGTCTGAGTCAGAACTTATGTCAGATGTTACATTTCAGCCCAAGATTTTTAAAGGGTAAGTAAATTCATAAGGTGAAAAGCTTACAGTTAATTTTTAAGCTAGTGTTTTCTATATTTTTAATTAGAATCAATGTCAGACTGATCTGCATTTTATTGCCTATGCCATCTCCTCTTACATTTTTTGTAATATTGGACTCTGTAACAGGCTTGTAAAAAAAAATATTTACATACTATCAATTGCAAAAAGAAGAATTTTATATTCATGACCTCATCAGAATATGCAGTGAACTGGAAGGAGGTAGTAATGTGTAGTTAGCTCTTGTCTGTTGTCAATCTGCTGATTAGAAGAGATGCCTGGGATGGAGCTGTCTGAATCCCTCATGAATCAGGTGAAATACAAATACATTCCAGATCCCAAGAGAAAAGAAAAAAAAAAACCAAACAACCACCCAGAAGAAACTTCATATGGCTCCACATGTTGAAATGCCTGGAGTTTTCTGCCTTGCTGTGGATTCTCCTTACCGAGGGAAAAAATGCACTCTTTCCACTGATACAGGACACATATAGTCCTTGGATAAAATTTCATTTTATATTCATTTATGGTACCTACTATTCCTCTAAACAGAGCAGAGGAAGGAACTACACAGCTATGTAGCCACATCTACATCATTCAGATATGCAAGCTACACCTGACAATACATCTGATGTACAGGCACAGAGAAAATAGAAAGTGTACTTTTACTTGACCACTGATTTGGAATCTGAGTAAAAAACTTGACCTGTGATAATATTAGACTTTGGAGTTCAGTAGCAAAGAGAAAATAAATAAATCAATGGGTTTGGGCTTGTACATCAGGAAAATTTGTACATTGGAAAATGTTCTATTTCAAGTTATTTAAGCAATTTTTTGTTTTTTCTCTTTTTCTTTTCTTACCCTTTAAAAAGATCAATTTCAACATGAAAATGTCATTTTGAAATGAAACATTCTAGTTCATTCTGAAAATGTTGATATAAAGGATTCTGACATTTCCTAAAACCATTTTCTTTCATGTGTGCATGTGTATATGAAGACTACTTGAAGGATGAGACTTGACCTTATAAATTCATACTTGTTGATAGAACAATACAGGTAGAGATGTGCATAAAAATGTACTTTTTCTCTTGCTAAAAATATTTCATCCAGCTGTAAATAGCCCAGAGGAATAGATGCAGGATTTAACCAATTATTGTGAACCATATGAAGTAGAACAGTCCTTTGCTGTAGGCCCCTCAATGCTGCAATCTGAAATAGCCACAGCCCTGCCTCCTTCTAAATCCACTTTGTATACTATCAACAGCCAATCAACAACTCAACAGCAATAAAAAATTATTTTAGGGATTCAGTCTTTGTCCCAGCTAATTATATTTTAAGCACCATCTATACCAGTAGGTACAATGGCTCATAAATGCCCACTTGAATACTAATGACAAGAAAGAGGAGATCTTCTTGGTCATTCAGCTTTACAAGGCCGCATTTTGTTATTTTAATGATCTAGGCTATTCCCAATACAAAAAACTTAGTACAATATTATACTTGTATTTAAAAACAAAGAAATAAACCCCTAACCATTTCCCTTTTTGTTCTGCAGTGTCAGCAATGTGCTTTTGTGTGTGTGTGGTGGGTTGACCCTGGCTGGGGGCCAGGTGCCCCCCAAAGCCGCTCTCTCACTGCCCTCCTTCACTGGACAGGGGAGAAAAGGGATAACGAAATGCTTGTGGGTCGAGATAAGGACAGGGAGAGATCACTCACTAATTGTTGTCACGGGCCAAACAGACTGATCTTAGACAGGAAATTCAACTGATTTATTACCAAGCAAAACAGAGTAGAGCAATGAGAAATAAAATCAAATCTTAAAACACCTCCCCCCACCCCTCCCTTCTTCCCAGGCCCAACTTCACTCCCCATTTCTATCCCTCCTCCCCCCCAGCAGCACAGGGGGACGGGGAATGGGGGTTGTGGTCAGTTCATCACACGGTGTCTCTGCCGCTTCTTCCTCCTCAGGGGGAGGACTCCTCACACTCTGCCCCTGCTCCAGCCTGGGGTCCCTCCCACAGGAGACAGTCCTCCACCAACTTCTCCAACCTGAGGCCTTCCCATGGGCTGCAGTTCTTCACAAACTGCTCCAGCATGGAGTCCCTCCCACGGGGTGCAGACCTTCAGGAGCAAACTGCTCCAGCGTGGGTCCCCCACGAGGTCACAAACCTGCTCTGGCGTGGGCTCCTCTCTCCATGGGGCCACAGGTCCTGCCAGGAGCTTGCTCCAGCGTGGGCTTCCCACGGGCCACAGCCTCCTTCAGGTACCCCCGCCTGCTCCAGCGTGGGGTCCTCCATGGGCTGCAGGTGGAATCTCTACACCCCCTCATCCTTCCTCCATGGGCTGCAGGGGGACAGCCTGCCTCACCATGGCCTTCACCACGGGCTGCAGGGGGATCTCTGCTCCGGCGCCTGGAGCACCTCCTGCCCCTCCATCTGCACTGACCTTGGTGTCTGCAGAGTTTCTTACATCTTCTCACTCCTCTCTCTGGCTGCAAAAGCTCTCCCTAACTTGTTTTTTTTCTCTTAAATCTGCGATGGGTTCACCTTGGCCAGCAGTGGATCCGTCTTGGAGTCGGCTGACATTGGCTCTATCAGACACAGGGGAAGCTTCTAACAGCTTCTTGCACAAGCCACCCCTGTAGCTCCCCCTCGCCCCCCCCCAGTACGAGAACCTTGCCACACAAACCCAATACAGTGTGTAACAACAGGGTTGGCATATAGTGAGGTAAAAGAGACTCAGTGTTTGGCCCTACTGCACATCTGGTCTGAGGACAGTGAAAGAAACTACATAACCTTGACTCTTCTTCACACTCAGATCAAAAGTCTGTGTAGGTCAGTTCAAGATGGGAGAGGAAAGGTTTTGCTGGCCAAAACAGCGTGTGTAATCTTGTGCGGTTAAGAGATGCCATCCAGCTCAACATAGATAATAAGTCCAAATTTGCAGGAACCTGTTGAGAAGACCTTATTGACAGTCATCAAGTCTAATTTCCTGTGATCACCTTGGCTTTTATCTAGAAATGGAGAAGAAAAGGAATCCAAACCCCAGCATTTTACCTACTAAAGACTGCAGTGCTGAAAGGAGAAACAGGGAGGCATATGCAAATCTGTCTGTATTGCTTCTTTCTTTTTCTTTTTCTTTTTCTTTTTCTTTTTCTTTTTCTTTTTCTTTTTCTTTTTCTTTTTCTTTTTCTTTTTCTTTTTCTTTTTCTTTTTCTCTTTCCTTTCTTTCTTTCTTTCTTTCTTTCTTTCTTTCTTTCTCTTTCTTTCTTTCTTTCTTTCTCTCTCTTTTTCTCTTTCTTTCTCTCTCTCTCTTTCTCTCTTTCTCTCTTTCTCTCTCTTTCTCTCTCTCTCTTTCTCTTCCTCTCTCTCTCTTTCTCTTTCCTTTCTTTCTTTCTTTCTTTCTTTCTTTCTTTCTTTCTCTTTCTTTCTTTCTTTCTTTCTCTCTCTCTTTCTCTCTCTCTCTTTCTCTCTCTCTCTCTCTCTCTCTCCTTCCTTCCTTCCTTCCTTCCTTCCTTCCTTCCTTCCTTCCTTCCTTCCTTCCTTCCTTCCTTCCTTCCTTCCTTCCCTTTGTCTTCCTTCTTTCCCTTGTCTTCCTTGTCTTCCTTTTCTTTTTCATTTTTAATTTAAAAGCAATCAACATGTAATTGGTTTTAATCCTGCTGAAAATTGGGGAAGATTTATGAAAAAAGGACTTGAAGGGCTCATTTTCAGTGGATTTGATATTATTGATTAACTGATATTTAGACTCCTGAGGCATCACTTCTCATTGTGCAAAATAAGCATAAAAACACTACAAGCAATTAATTGCATGGTTTTTGTACTATGCTTTGAGATGGCCTATCAGCCCTTTATTAATATTAATGAGAAGAATTAGTACCAAAGATCAGGGATCCATGATAGCTGGAAGAACCTGCAAGGACCCTCCAGCTCTCATGCTTTATTATTTTTTAATCAAAGTAGCTGACTTGAAGGTACAAAATTAAAGAATGGAGTCCTTTATGATTCCACAATGATTCAAATTAAAATGATCTATACTTGCATAATTCCAATGAGCCATTTTGTGCTAGTTAAAAACAGTTAAAAATTGCATAAATGCATGATTTAAGGGCTGCAGCTTTCTAATCTTAATGAAAGGGCCATTTTTTGTATATTTCTTAACTCACACATGTGATCAGAATAAATCCGCCACAGAACAGCAAGGGAGGGAGAATATATTTGATGGCAAAATTCTGCTAGTAAGTTATCCTGAGAAAAAATAGGATTCGGGATCATGGATAATATTTTCTGCTTGTCCAAACAGACAATTATCTTCTTGTAAGTATATAAAATATACTGTCTTATTTCTATTACAACAGGGTTTAAATGTCTCATCCAAGATGACTTTTCTGGAAGACACTGTGTACACAGGAGTTAGTGATAAACCAACCTGTGACGAGCTCTTCACAAACAATATAAAAACATAAAAAGACAAGACAGGAATGGCAGGGGAAATGATGAGTAGCCTGTGGTCATCCTGCAGGTAAAGAGCAGAATTGGGGTTGTAACCAAAATACAATGATGCAGTAATATTCAATGGATAATACTGCCTCTCTAGAATTTGTGTTATTGTAATTTATGTAAATGCAACCAATCAATGAATTTCAGAGAACTGTATTATGTGGTATTACTACACCAATTATATAAAATAAAGGAGAAAATAAATCCTTAGATCCAGATTCTTTCTTTCAGATACCATTCTTGATCCCTAAAAAAAAGTACATAATCTATGTAGCACTGACTACACTATCTAAATGAGGCTTCAATATCTGAGTAACTATTGTAGCACAGAAATCAGTGTGAGCTCTAAGACCCTCCCAGGACACTCAAAAAATTCCTGACCCATTACTTTATGCTGAGATCTGTTTTGCTGTGCTTAGGATAGGATCATTTCCCAAGGGAGTTTATTTGAGGTAAGCGGTGTTTGAGCTATGCTAGAATCACAACAGCATGATCATGCCTTTAATGTAGTGAAATTTTGGCAAGCTCTAATTCTTAGTTCCTCTTCAGAGTCGTGTCAAAGTGCACTGATCCTTAGTGCCTTTAACAAATCCTCAAAGAACCACACTATGGATTGTAAGGCGTAGTTCAAATATCTACAATCAGCCCATAGTCTACATATCATTGATATAGTATAATGGATCATTAGAGTACTCTGCCACTGTGCATTCAGAAGTCCTAAATCCATGGATCATGAACATGATAGACTGTAACAGTGCCTTCAAAGAGTTTACAATCTAGCCTATCAATGTGGATTTAGAAAACAGCAGATTTCCACATTCATAGCCCCTCTGCATACTAAGAAAACTTATGCAGTCTTAATGGACAGAAGTTATGGTCTATGAAAAGCAGGAACATTTCATAATTCTCCTGCTAGGAAAAAACACTTCTTTTTTTCAAACATGTATCAGATGTCCCTGAGCTATCAATTTTGTCCCCTTTAGCCATGCCAAGAGGTTCTGTGCAGCCTTTCTGATAACATAACTAGAGCTCAAAATCTACAGTGCTGATTTTAGGTCAATGTCACATAAATGTTGTGAATGGGAGCAATCATCCAGTCCCAGTTCCCCAAATGGTGTAGTAAAAATGGGATTAGAATAGTTGCATGGAGTGCTAAGCTCCTGTGATGATTCGTACCAAATATTGTGGTCCTTAATAGTTAGTCCAAAGAACAAGAACAATTTACACATAGGTCAGCTTTTCTTACCCTTTAGTATTACTTGGAAGAGTTTATTGGTTAATTCAGTCCCTATGGTTCAATCGATATGTTCCCCCAAGGAATTTCTATAAGGATATGTATCTTCATCAGCTGTGAGTTCAGTTTTTCATTATAAAGGTTTTAACTTTCTTTGCTTGCTGAAAAAGAAGCATGAGTTTAAGCCTCACTCAGACTTAAGGCCAGCCTAAATAAATGTAAATAAGTTTTGGGGCATCTAGGCTGAAAGCCAAAGGTAGCCTCATGTGATACTAATCGCACTGTTCCTCTGACACTGGCTATAGAAACCTTTGGGACTTACATCAACCTGGTAAGCTATTTTTGCTCCAGTGGATTCTTGACCTTAGCAATGACCTTGTCTCTAATTAGGCTTGAATTTACCCATGGGAATTTGTAACAGTTATAACAACCTCCACTTTAGATGGGGAGAAGGAGAAGGGAACTCAGACCATGTAAACTATTTTCTTCAGTACACACTGGAGTAACCTTAATTCAGTTACACCAATTCATGAATTTATGCCAAACAAGGATATATGACACACTGCAACCCACTTCCCAGATAGATTACAGACAATTCCCTCACAATTGACAAATATTTCTGGCAGTGTATTTTCATTGTGTAAATTCTTTGAGGTGAATATTTGCATCTGCAGTAGCAAACCCCTGTGACACATTAGATCAAAGAAACATAAAACAGACATAAAGGACTTATACTAGTTGGTTTTCTTTCTTTTGGTGCTGTGTCTCCTTTGGCCCAGCTGGAACTTCTGAATAGGCTTCTGTAATTTTGCTTTCTGAAATTTGCAAAAGAAATTTGCTCTGGGACTGAGACCGTGCATGTCAGATAACAAATTTATACGGCCGGCCTTCAATATACGTGGCCCAGAATATAAGGCTTCATAATGGAAAACCTGACAAAATCATAAGTGGTCCTAGTGGGCGATACTATAATACAGTGTTATTATGCCAGGTTTCCGAAAACGTATATTACTCAAGAACTGAAATTACTGTTTGGCAGCCCAGGAGCTTGTAATGCATTGAATAAACTATAGTTTCTGACAAATATTTGCATGCCTGTCTAAGAATATGTAAATGTGACAGTTTCCCTCCTGGAAAAACTAAAATCCCTAATGAATTGAAGGGCCAAACATGCAAATAAACCTCATGATTCACACATGTGTCTCTCATTTAATTTTTCAAAATGTATTTTGCATTTTGATTACGCTACAAAATGCAGCATGGAGGGCAGAGCAGTGAGAAAAATAGAAGTGTGTGTGCAACATATTTTTCATATCAAACAATGTGATTTACTTTAATCATTCCAGGAGTAACAAATAACCACAAGTGCATGCTTTGAATGCCTTCCAGGTGTATGTAGTCAAGTTAAAAAAAAAGTGATGCTGTTTATTCTTGCACTTTATACGCTGTAGGCCTGATTTTTCTCTCAATCACTCCGGCTTTCCTCTGGTATAATTCTAGTTTTCACTTTAACAGAATTGTACTTGATTTTTACAGATGTAAATGAGAGGAGAATCATGCCTCAGATGCCTCTGCTGTGGCAGAAATGAACCAGTTCTCTTTGGATATGTTTATACCGTTGGACATAAAATTCAGTGTTATTTATTTAGACCCTCAGATACATTCAGCAATGCAAAGACTGTCCAAGTAGGAGGAAGCTCACCCAGGAAATGCCCCTCACTACATCCCTAAGCAATGTACAGGACTTAGCTTTAAGCTTGCCCAGTCTCTCACAGGTAGCAGAAAGTATTTAACTGTCAGCTGTCCTTCTCAAGATCGGTGAAGACAAAGGGCAGGGGAGTAGAATATCCTTCTCAAAAACTGTTCTGAGAGAACAGAGAGCAGATGTCCTCTGGCAAATCTGGTTGCAGAGGTTTTAAGACATACATTTGCTCAGCCCTCTGGCTCACAGCCTCTAAGCTATTCTCCCTCTAAAAATGTATCAGAAAAGAAAAATCTAGCTGCATCTCATCATCTTAGCTCACAGTTTAGCACAGCTTAACTTCCAACTGGCACAGCTGAAAAGTGGATGCTTCTGCCACCCACTCGGTAGGGGTAAGCAGAGGGGGATGGTGGGTAGGTTGAGTTGTGGTTAGATCTTACGCTGCAGTGAAAAGGTTCACCAGGAGATGCCCCTCAGCACCCAAAGAGTAGTACTTTGCTAGTCCCCATCATAGCTGCAAGAAAGCTGCAAATCAAAAATGCCTTATAGTTAGTTTACTTGTGGTATCTTTGCCTCAAATAAAGATTAGAACATTTCAGGTCTTCATATGCAAGACAAACTGTTGTGGTTGAGCTACAGGGGTTTTTATTACTCAACAAATGGCATCTGCTTTCTTCTCTTTTCTGCGCTGCTGTTGTAAAATTAAAAGGATCAGGTTTGTTTTGTTTTGGTCCTGTAAGGTGTTTTTGTCTTCATTCAAAGAGTGAACAAACAAACAAAACCGCCTCCTTTTTTTTTTTCTTTTCAATTTTGAAAAGCTGATTTTTTTTTTCAAATACTATTTTCCAATCAGCTCTAAGGTAATACAAATAATAACCAAGCAAGACCAAAGAAAGTGATTTTTTTCATAACTGTCAAATAATGACAACATGAAGCAGTGACAAATATCATCCTGAAATTAATCATACTGAATGGATCACAGTGAATGTCCTTTCTTTCTGCCCAAAAGATGCATTTCATTTTCCTATCTTTATGCACATACAGATCCAGGCAGAGGAAGCTGCCTCCAAAAGCCATTTCTTTAAGATACCACAAAATAGAAAGGTTAATAGTTAACGCTGCTAAGAGTCCCATTATTAAAACTGCTTTGCCATGCAATACCAGGACAAATGGAAAATGAAAATTAGCCTAGACATCTACAACCTCACAAAGGAGATTCAAAGTCTCTGGGGTTGCCATTCTGGCATCTTTACATGATAATCAAGCAGGTTTTGTGTACTTACTGTAGTTAATGCCACCTCTTCCCATTTTCATTTTGTTGCAAGCACAGAAAATATAACCGATAATGTGCATGTTCTTTTTTCTTTGAGGGGAGGAAAGGGGAAAAAAAAGAATTTAATTGACAGATAAAACGGATGTAGAAAGGGTAATTTCATTTTCCATCAGAAGAAGTAAGGTTTTATGTTGGGAATTAAATTAACAGCACATGAAATTGGCTTTTCCTAAGTTCATATTTTTTAAACTTTTTTATAAGAAGAAGAAGAAGGAGAAGAAGAAAGAAAAAGACCCCCAAACCAAGGTAGAGTTGTAAAAAGCTTGACAATGAGCACAGATGATTTCCAAAGTCGATAAAACTTCTCCATTGCAGTGTGGTTGTGGGCCTGCTTGCTTTTCAATCACTCTGCATTTTCTGCTTGTGTGATACTAAAAAGTTATGCTTATAAATGTTTCCTGATTTCTGTGTGTGATGTTCCATCTTCCGACTCCAGCTGGTTTCAAGCTGCACTCCCCACCCCACATCTTTTCCTCTCTTTCCTCAGCTTATTCAAGTTGCCTGCAGGTTGTGATTTATCTTTGCAGTTAATACATTTGTATTCACATAATTTTTTGCTTCTGTTTGGCTAGGCAAATCTCTATTGGAATACCAATATGTATAGATTTCCATATTGTCATCACTGACAAAATAGCAACATGGGAGTGAAAAAAAAGTAAGTGATGAGCAAGAAAAAAATATGCAGAAAAGGAAAATCATTTTGAAATCACCAAATGTGATGGGTTCCCCCTCCCTCTTTTAATGCATAAAAGTGAACTTAATGAAAAAAACCCTTACTAATGTTGTGCTTAGGAGAAACAAAGAGAATATTTATAAAGAGATCCCTTGATAATTTGTCAAATGTAAAAATCAACTATGAACCAAGTGAAGTTAAAAATGTGCACGTGCACACACACACACTTGATATTTGCCCATTAAAATAAAATAATAAAAAATAAATCCCCATACATTATAACAAACAAAGCAGAGACTGAGTAGCATCATAATCATAGAATCATAGAATCATAGAATGGGTTTGGGTTGGAAGGGACCTCAAAGATCATCTAGTTCCAACCCCCCTGCCATGGGCAGGGACACCCTCCACTAGAACACGTTGCCCAAAGCCCCATCCAACCTGGCCTTGAACACTTCCAGGGATGGGGCCTCCACAGCTTCTCTGGGCAACCTGTGCCAGTGCCTCACCCTCACAGTAAAGAATTTCTTCCTAACATCTAATCTCAATCTACCCTCTTTTAGTTTAAACCCATTCCCCCTTGTCCTGTCACTACACTCCCTGATAAACAGTCCCTCTCCAGCTTTCCTGTAGGCCCCTTCAGGTACTGGAAAGCCACAATTAGATCTCCCCGGAGCCTTCTTTTCCCCAGGCTGAACAATCCCAACTCTCTCAGCCTGTCTTCATAGGAGAGGTGCTCCAGCCCTCTGATCAGCTTCATGGCTTCCTCTGGACTCGCTCCAACAGCTCCATGTCTCTCCTGTACTGGGTCCCCCAGAGCTGGATGCAGTACTCCAGGTGGGGTCTCACAAGAGCAGAGTAGAGGGGCAGGATCACCTCCCTCGACCTGCTGGTCACACCTCTTTTGATGCAGCCCAAGACCCGGTTGGCTTTCTGGGCTGCAAGTGCACACTGCCAGCTCATGTTGAGCTTCTCATCAATCAATACCCCCAAGTCCTTCTCCTCAGGGCTGCTTTCAATCCATTCCTCGCCCAGCCTATAGTCATGCTTGGAATTGCGCCGACCCACATGCAGAAGCTTGCACTTGGCTTTGTTGAACTTCACGCAGTTCTCACAGGCCCACCTCTCAAGCCTGTCAAGGTCCCTCTGGATGGCATCCCTTCCCTCCAGCATGTCGACCGCACCACACAGCTTGGTGTCGTCGGCAAACTTGCTGAGGGTGCCCTCGATCCCACTGCCCATGTCACCAACAAAGATGTTGAACAGTGCCGGTCCCATTACAGACCTCTGAGGAGCACCACTCGTCACTGTTCTCCACTTGGACATTGAGCCGTTGATCACAACTCTTTGCGTGCGACCACCCAGCCAGTTCCTTATCCACCGCGTTGTCCATCCATCGAATCCATGTCTCTCCAATGTAGAGACAAGGATGTCATGTAGGACAGTGTCAAATGCCTGGCACAAGTCCAGGCTGATGACATCAGTTGCCCTTCCCTTATCCACCGATGCTGTAACCCCATCATAGAAGGCCACCAAATTTGTCAGGCACGATTTGCCCTTAGTGAAGCCATGTTGGCTGTCACTGATCACCTCCTTGTTTTCAATGTGCCTGAGCATAGTCTCTAGGAGGGTCTACTCCATGATCTTGCCAGGCACGGAGGTGAGACTGACCGGCCTGTAGTTCCCTGGGTCTTCCTTTTTACCCTTCTTAAAAATTGGGGTTATGTTTCCTCTTTTCCAGTTGGTGGAATCTTCGCCGGACTGCCAGGACTTCTCAAATATGATGGAGAGTGGCTTAGCAACTTCATCCGCCAGTTCCCTCAAGACCCGCGGATGCAACTCATCAGGTCCCATGGAGTTGTGCACCTTCAGGTTCCTTAGATATTCTTGAACCTGATCTTCTCCTACAGTGGGCGGTTCTGCATTCTCCCAGTCCCTGCCTTCTGTGACCTGGGCAGTGTGGCTCAAGCACTTGCCAGTGAAGACTGAGGCAAAGAAGTCATTGAGTACCTCAGCCTTCTCCATATCCTGGCTAACCAGGTCTCCTGTTTCATTCTGGAGGAGACCCACATTTTCCCTCGTCCTCCTCTTATCACTAACATACCTATAGAAGCTTTTCTTGTTGTCCTTGACATCCCTGGCCAGACTAATTTCTATCAGGGCTTTGGCTTTCTTAACCTGCTCCCTGGCTGCTCGGACAGTTTCTCTGTATTCTTCCCAGGCTACCTGCCCTTGCTTCCACTCTCTGTAGGCTTCCTTCTTGTGTTTGACTTTGCCCAGGAGTTCCTTGTTCATCCACAGGGGCCTCTTGGTGGTTTTGCTTGACTTCCTCTTTGTTGGGATGCATTGCTCCTGAGCTTGGAGGAGGTGATACTTGAATATTAGACATTAAAAAAAAAAAAAAAAAGGTGAATGATTTTGACAATTTTTGATTTATTGATGAGTTGAAAACAAATGTTCTCAGTCACATATCAACAATTGTTTTAAAAAATTATTTTTATTCTTTAAAATCTGCTACTGTGTTTCACTAGCAGAACACTCTTTAATACCAGAAGGTCAAATTTTGCAACATATTTGCCTGGAATTAAATTTCTGATCAAAGCACAGTGGAAACAGTGTTATTTTCAGAAGTATCCCACAATTTCCAATTTCCCTGAAGTGAATACGAGCTCTGGGTGCTGCAAATCCTTACACAAATTTGTATAAGCACACAAGAGGCACTAAATGCTTGACATGTAGCTGGTCATCTAATCTTAAGCAGTCTGAAATATTTCACTAGGTGATAATCAAAAGTGTGTCTGTCTTTGTAGTGAGCTGGTCTTGTCCACCTGCCAAATGCCCACCCAGCTGCTCTCTCATTCCCCTCCTTGGTGCACAGAGTAGAGAATGGAATGAAAAAGCTTGTAGTTCAAGATAAAGACAGGGAGATCACTTAGCAATTACCATCACAGGCAAATCAGACTCTGCTTGGGAAAAAAAATAATTTAATCTATTGCCAATTAAAATAGGCTTAAGTAGTGAGAAACTAAGGCAAAAAAATAAAACAATGCTTCTCTTCCCACCACCTCTTTTTCCAGGCTTAACTTCACGCCTTCACTTGCAGCCTCTACCCTCAAGTGGTACCAGGTGGTGGGGATGGTTAAGGTCCACACACAGCCGTTTCTCACTGCTGCTTCTTCCTTCTCACACTTGTTCCCTGCTCCAGAGTGCATCCTTCCCATGAACTGCAATCCCCTTCAGGAATATCCACCTGCTCCAGCATGGAGTCCTCCACAAGAGGTATCTGCTCCAGCATTGTCCTGTCCCATGGGCTACATGAGAATATCTGCCCCGGGGCCTGGAGCACCTGCTCGTCCACCTCCTTCTCTGGTCTTGGTGTTCATAATGTTTTTTGGTTTTTTGGGGTTTTTTTTTCACTTTTCCTCCCCCTCACTACTCTGCCCATTTGGTATTTTTGCCCTTTCTTAGATATCTTTTTTCCCAGAGGTGCCATCAGCCTTGCTGAGAGGCTCAGCTGCTCCCCAAAGTGGAGCTGTTGTGGAACCAGCTGGAAATGGCTGTGTCTGACACAAGACAACCCCAACTTCTCCTCACAGATGCCACCCCTGCAGCCTCTTTCTGTATATCTGTACATATGTGTGTGTGTGTATGCTGGTGTGTGCGTATACACACACAAGTGATTGTAGAGGTAGCATCTTGTGGAGATCGGCTGCAATTTCATGTAGTGGGAAAGGATCACAAAAGACATGTGGAAATCACACAGTCAAAAAGGATGTTCGCCTTTCTTCCAAAGAAGTCCATGGCAACATTGTCCTTTATCACAGTGGTGGTGACAGGGTAAAGATTTGATCAGGGCTGGCAGGTGAGGCTCTGTAGGACTGATTGAGGATCCAAACAATGTTCATGTGCATCGCGAGGTGTGATTGTCAATACTCACTGACCCTAGCCCTGATAACTTCAAAGAACTCCGGCAAACGTCTTCCAATTGATAAACCAGTATATCAGATTTGCCAGTGACATAGATAGCTTTTTAAATGTCTCTTCTAATTTTTAATTCTTTTCTAACTATCCACCTGATCATACAAACATTTACTTCCATAATTAGCCCTTTTTTCCCTGCTTATGTGAGTATTGATATAACCAAAATAATCAGATTACATTTGATGTCACTTTAAAATGAAATGCCTTTCTTTTAGATGTGATTCAGATTACCCAGGTAACTTACTAAATCTCTCAGTTGTTGCCAGTGGAGAAACTGCGCATGTCTGAAGCCATCAGATTTCCAGGACATGATTTTTTGTGTCAGCCTCTGCATACTGACTGTATGTAGTGTGAAGGCATGGGTATTCGCACGCTGAAAGGGAACCAGAGCAGCCAGCAAAGGGTTTATAAGTAAATCTAATTTGAGGTGTCTCAGCAGGGGATTTTCCTTCTGTTATCCTCCTCCTACAGCATCAGTGGATGAATCAATGAAGCTAAGAGAAATAGGTGCAAATGTATGAATACCTCATACCTTCCTCAAGGAGAGTTAACGAGGTAGGTGTCAGTCTCTTTTCCAAGTAACAAGCAATATGGCCTCAAGTTGTGCCAGGGGAGGTTTAGATTGGATGTTAGGAAAAAATTCTTCACCAAAAGGGTTGTCAAGCATTGGAACAGGCTGCCCAGGTTGAGTCACCATCCCTGGAAGTATTTAAAAGATGCGTAGGCGTGGCACTTAGGGACCTGGTTTAGAGGTAGCTTAGCAGCGTTAAGCTAATGGTTGGACTTGATGATCTTAAAGATCTTTTCCAAAATAAATGATTCTATGATTCTATTTCTCTCTCTTCACTCTCAGCAGACAGTTGCTGGCTAGCTCCTACCCAGCTCTTCAGGACACTCTTAGTGTAACATGTGCAGTAGCTTGTGTTTAGATACAGTCCAAACTGAAGTCTAAAAAAGAAAACTTTAGTGGTTTAATTTGATTACAGGCTTTTTTGGATGTTCTAGCAGAGAGCATTTCTATTTTGACATTTGAACCTATATGCTTTTTTTAATATTTTCCCTCTTAGTTGTTCTTTAGTGAAGTGATAGCTGGGATTCTGTGAACACATTTAAACATTATCCTGATAAGTTCAGTGAGGATGATTCAGTTGCTGAATACTAGCTATAAAGAAAGACAACAGGTGGGATATGTCTGCTCTGGCTTAGACATCTGGCTTGTAAGCCTCTAACTCTGAGGGAGTCATGCCTTAGAAACAACAGAGGAAAATGGGTATCTCCAAAGAGCAATTACTCTCACTCCAGGATGAATGTCTAAAATAAGCTCAAAGAAACTTCATCTATAAGTATTTCTTTCCACTGATTAAACAAGGTCCTTAGCATAATTAGTTCAGATATTGATAACTAATTTTTAGACATCAGTAGGTGAGCTTACTATTGATTCGATACACAAGTATTACTTGAGGGCTGGGGAAGCAAACAAGGCAGAATTTTTCCATTGGTTCAGTAACTGATGGAAACTGACCTGACTCACCTCCTGCCCTGGTACTCCCAGTCCCAGTGCAAAGCAGGATCAGGAATATTTACTGGGAATGGCAAAAATGTATACAGCTGTCCTTCTCAGCAGCATCCCACACTTGGATAGGACTAAGCAGGATGCGAAACTGCACACTTTATCGCCTGTGGCATCTGTGTAATGGACAAAGATTTCTTAGTGAACAGTTTGAGAGAACAGAGCAAATTCTGGTAGCATTTAAGAACCTGCAGAGATTTTACCATGTTTGGTGCTCAAGTCAATCTAACTGATTTTGCCCCATCATCTCTCATGTATATCTCAATTTTGGTAAATATTTCATAAGATGAAAATAAAAGACTACCAAAATGAAGCAATATTCTGGGCATGTACAACTCTGAGTGGAGAGAAGATGAGAAAGGAGGAGACACACAGGCAGATGTCAATCATGTTATTTAATATATTACTGTCTTAAATATAAGTAAATGGATGTCACTGAAAGCATTACACAACTAGCTTTTGTAATGAGAGCTGAATTCCAGCTTCTAAGAGCTCCTTTATATCCTTATATATATACATATAAAGAACCATATAAAAATATATATACCTGCATATATACTTACACATATATTTATGTGTATATATTTAAACAATATATGTAAATATGCAGATATAAAGTTATATATATGTATGTTTGTGAGTGTCTTTATATGCTTAAATACATTTTTCATTTCTCAGTGTTTGGTTTTGCTCCTGTTTTCCCAGTACTGTAGATAGGATCTGTCAGGATGGAGAAAATCCACAATAATAAAATTTACATTAAAATTATTTTATTAGGAAAGAAAAGAACATGAAGATGAAGAGACAGAGAAAGAGAGAAAGAGAGAAAGAGAGAAAGAGAGAAAGAGAGAAAGAAAGAAAGAAAGAAAGAAAGAAAGAAAGAGAGAAAGAGAAAGAGAGAAAGAGAGAAAGAGAGAAAGAAAGAGTGAGACTGAGATATGCATTTTAGAGTGACTGTGTTTTCAGAGAATAAAAGCTTTATCTTGATTTCAAACTCTCCTTCTAACAATAAGGGATAGCATCTCAGAAAATAGGACTTCTTTTTTCTTTTGCTGACCTACCAAAAAAAAAAACAACCCAGAAAAAAAAAGAACCAAAAAACCCACAACCACAGTACAAAAAAAAAATCTCCATTGCTGAGATATTTCCTTTTTCTTACCTTTCTGCTGATAAGAGCTTTCAGTGTTTCTGGATAAGAAGAGATACTTTATTGTCTCCTGCAAAGATATAAGAGAAGAGAGAGGAAAAAACAATGCCTTTTGTTAGAAAGGAAACTAACTGCAATTTGAAGAGCAATTGTAATAGACAGTATTGCTGAAGGCAAACAGAAACTAAAAAGTAAGCTCTTTAGAATATTATCCTTCCTTAACATTTTGATAAAGTTCCTTAAAATGGGAGCCACTTTTGCCTCTGCAGCACTTTAATTTCCTATAATCATCTCTGATGGAACAGATGATACACACAGAGTTACCCCAGGTATTGTTTAAGTGGGGACTGAATTACTTTTATACTATCACTAAATGATTGAAAAAAGAAAGGAAAACACATTTTCAGCATTGTTCTGCTTCCGTGCTGCAAGCCCAGCACAGTGATGCTCTCTCTAATTCTGTTTAAACTGCATTCCAGAAGTATTCACAAGTCAATTTTTTTAAAGCCATTAAAAGGAATATACAAGCAACATAGGGTAGAAAACAGAGGCGATGTTCATTATCAGGCCCGGAAGAAAAGGACGTTTTGAAGAGGAAACCCACAAACTACAGGACTTGAGGAATTCACTAGTTATCTTTTCCACTTGGGTGACTTTAGGCTTCGCTACCAAATTGAAACACCATTTTCTGAACAATAATACTATACTTTTTTTTTTTTTGACATCACAAAAGAATGCTTTTAAGGCGTAAAAAATGTATTTCCCTTATGTAATCAAAAACAAAACTCTATAAATTATAATGCAATGTACAGTCCAATTCCTCCATTCAGTGCATTTAAATGGTATGTGCTGATTAAGCTCTTAGTCATTTATGTTAAATGTCTAATGAAAAGCTCTTTGAATCTGGTTTAACCCATATTAAATGCCCTAGTGGTGCCTGTGGAATTAAAAAAGAAGAAGAAAATTAATCCTATTCTTTGTTCCCTTTATACATTTTAATAAATTATATTGCATCTTCCTAATGCATTTATGTCTTAGACAAAATGCCAAATGGTTTGATCCTTTCAACAAAAAGCCAAGGAACAAATTTGCACATTAAAATGTAGAGTGATTCAAGAATTCAAGGCATAGTGTTTTCCAGAAGATGATGTGTTTTCTATATTTCTTAATAACTCTGCATGATGATTTCTGCTTTGTGTGTAAGCAGGCTCTGTTGAAAGTTTGCTGAGTTTATTTTCTTATTTTCTTTTCTTTCATGCTGTACAGCTTAACAGAATAAACACAATTTTCAAAATGCAATAGATCCCAGAGCGCAATGTTGTGTTGGTACAAGGGCTTCAGTAAACCGGCAGTTGACAGGACCATAGATAGCCAAAGTCAGGGTGTCATCTTCATGTCTTATTTACATAGAACCATAGAGATTCAGCATGGGAATTGGCCTCCAGAGCTTACCTAGTTGCTCTTTGAGGTTTAACGTCAAATCATATGGCCAGAAAACTTTTAAGGGATGTTTATCAAAACTGTTCTTAAAAAATCTTCAAGAATGGGTATTCCACAACCTTCATAAGTCAGTAGTTTCTTTCTTTTTTATCCTTACAAAACAAACAAAAAAAACCAAACAAAAAACCAAAAACACTTCAAATAGATTTCCACTGCCTTCTCTGTTATACAGGCTAATTTCTCTGGTTGCAGAATCAGCTGACTGTTTCTTGATCTCCTCCCAAGAGCATGGAAAACCATCAGTTATTGTAATATTTAACTATGTTTCTTTATCCAAAAATGGTTTCCTCTTTTTGTCTCTGCAGTTAGCAGACTTGTAAGTAGTTTCAAGACCCAATACCTTGTCATTGAAATTTTTTTTTGTGATCCAACTTTAAAATCTAGTGAAGGGAAAGTTTCTATCAATTTTAAGCAGATACGAAGCAGAATAATGTCAACAACAACAGTAATGATGTAAATACCTCAAAAAGAAAATTAAACAAGAGGTGGAAAGATGGAGAGGGACTGTTTATCAGGGAGTGTAGTGATAGGACAAGGGGTAATGGGTTTAAACTAAAAGAGGGTAGATTTAGATTAGATGTTAGGAAGAAATTCTTCCCTGTGAGGGTGGTGAGGCCCTGGCACAGGTTGCCCAGAGAAGCTGTGGATGCCCCTGGATCTGTGGAAGTGTTGAAGGCCAGGCTGGATGGGGCTTTGGGCAACGTGGTCTAGTGGAGGGTGTCCCTGCCCATGGCAGGGGGATTGGAACTAGATGGGCTTTGAGGTCCCTTCCAACCTAAACCATTCTGTGATTCGATGTAAAATTTATGTAAATAGAATTCAAGGTATGGGAATTTGACTGTAACTAATGATTGTTTACGTGTGCATGGAGAAGTGTGTAAAGGAAAGAAATAAATTGCACTTAAGTATGCTCTGTTTCATCCTGATTAATAAAACATTCATTTAAAAATTCCTAAGACTTGCCTGGAATAGGAAAAATCTACAGATTACTACTGAGAGTCTTCAGACAGACTCTTAAACCCAAATACACTGTACAATTACAGGAATTCTGTTTCTTCATTTAAGGGGCAGTTGGTATTTATTTGCTTTGAATCCAACAGTGGTCCAAATTGGAAAGTACTAACGTTATTAAGTATGACTTCAAGACTAAATCTTCTGGGAAATGAAGAATTACAATGAGAGTTAATGCTCGACATTAAATAGATACTGTGGACTTTAGCTGATTCATGATACATTGGTGGCTACTGAAGAATTTGAGGCCTCGGGGTCAATGACTTCTTCCTTAGAGGCAAGTGGTTCATGTTTTTCTGGATTTTTTACCCTAAGTGTGTCTGAAACTCTGAATGCTTGATGCTTCCAATTCCTGTGTCTTGATGCCACAAAAGCTTGTTCCTAACTATGTTATGTGATCAGTAGTAAGAAAGTCTCAAGAATTTAGTTCTTGAAATTCCTAATGTTGTTCTATGCAATCAGGACTTTGAAAGTCGTCAAGCCCTAGAAGACAATAGCTCAACAAAATTTTCAGCCTAAACTTCCAGAAATGTTTGAAGAAGTGTGGGATCCTGGAAGGTTTTCCAGACTTGCAAACTCTTAACTGAAAAACAGAGTTGCTAGAAGCAATGAGAGCTATGGTCTTATTTATGTCAGTTTAAATTTCTGCTGCTGGGATCTCTGAAAACCTACAACTTCAAGGTCCCTATTGCAAATCTGGGAGCCTGAGAACATGATAACTCTGTGTCTAGTGAAAAAAACAAACCACAAAACCTCAGTTAAAAAAAAAAAAACCAGTAAAAAACCACACTAAAACAAAATAAAAAAAACCTTCAAGGTACTTCTACCTTCATGTCTTCAGCCTCCCAGTTCCTCATCTGGCCATCCACTTCCACACTGCCAGCCACTTCCACACCATCCATAAATTAAATGTAGTAAATTTGCCTCCAATATCCATTCTGACAGTTGTAAAAATCCTAAGAATGTATTTAATTTCAGAATACTCATTTGTAAAAGTACCTGAAATAAGAAGGTTTGCTTGTCTGGTTGTGGTTTTTTTTTTGTTTTTTTTTTTTTGTTTTTTTTTAATGAAGGGTTTCTTACTTTGGGAAAATTTTAAAATGTCAAAAATAGTAGTTTGGATATAATTCTAGTTTGTTAGTTATATAAAACAACTCCTTTTGTTCTAGTGTTTTAGCTGGTATTGCTCGAAGAGAAGTTGGAGGAGCTAACCCGATTGAGGATGAGGAAAGGAGGTTGTCAGCAGTAGGAAGTTAGGAAGTTATATGCTGGACCAGCTGTACAACATTCCTGCTGGGTACAGCTGTAAACTGCAGTGCATAAACTGCAATGAGTGCTTCTGTGGCCTAGTGAAAAAAATGAAGAAACTCCCAAGAAATTCAGGGAAATTGTGGATGGATATGAATCAGATATTCACAAAGGCAGTCATTGCACAGAAGATACCTCTTGTTCCATATTTCTGGTCATAGAGAATGATGGAAATAAGAATGCTAAAGAGTGGATAAAAAAAAAAAAAAAATCTCCCTGTGCTGTACATTCTACCTTTCTCATGAAGCCGTGCTCCAAACCACTGTCACAGGCAGGTGTGAAGATGAAGCAGCAGCAGCTCACAAACATCTGCAAAGACCTGGCACAAACTTTCCCAGTTTGTATTTGCCAGCTCACTAGTCAACAAACAGAACTTAGTAGCAGGTTGGGAGTGCAGGGTCCAGTCACCTGCAGAGATTTCATATAGAGAAAAAGTAGGCTGTATAGTCTGATGCTTTTATAATAGGTCTCCCCACTCCAGATCTGTCTGAATATTCATCCACAGTCATGCTCTGTACTCCCCCCATGCCATGTTACAATTGCCTTCCATAGGGCATCACTCACCTTTGCATCCGCAGCCATAAAATAAATGATTTGGGCTGAAGTGTTCTGTTGGGCACAGAACAGATGGTACTAGCCACAGAAAAAACCAGCAACACCTGGTTTCAGATACTCAGGCAGCAAATTCCCTGCCCCCAAAGCCATGGCTCATTATTCAGTCCAGATAATGGACCATTCATACAAACTTCTGCTATTTAAATCTCAGTGTCTGAAACCAACCAGACTCTCCAATTCCCTCTGCAGATCCAGCTTTGCCTTGGCTACATCTGTGCCCAACTGTTCTCTGGATGGACTTTTCCATACATTAGAAATCCTTTCCTAGTAACAAATATATGCAGCTGTAGCTGTTTCAAGCTGTTTTCTGTGTAATAGTCCCAGCAGCTGTTTTCACTTCAGTGGTGTCCTGTTGAGCTATTATTTAAAAAAAGTTATTCTCCAGTCTCTTATCTTCACTCATTAGACCTGTCATCTTCTGAATCAAGTTTTAAGTTTTTCTTTTCTCTTACTCATCATTTGACATCTCTGCATAACATATGTGTTTACCCTTAATTCCTTTATAGCAGTTGACTTGATAACTACTACTAGTAATATCTAAATTATAGATTGAGGAGCAAGTAGAAGACAGAGAATGATGACAAAACCCGTGGTTTCAGCTCTAAATTTTGTAGATGTGGTCAGATTTCCCTGTACTGCGTGTTTCCTCTTTATGTCTTGCAGTTCATCATCAGAATTCCAACTTTGTGTGCAGAATAATGGGAGATGGTAGTCGATACATGCATCTCAGGATTTAGAAAAGCAGGTCACATCCATAACTGGAAACAAGATCTCTCACAGTTTGAAATCTGGACCTATCTCTTGTGCTGCAGAGGCTCTCTACATTACTGAACTTTATAATTGGCTTCTTTTTATTTGCACCCTCAGAATAAACTATCAATAAAAGAAATATTTCTGTTTTTCAGGACCCTGAAAAGCAAAAAAGAATCACATTGATTTAATGTCCCTACCCTTCTCATTGGGGCCACCATGAAGGTTTGGGCATCCTTCCTAATCAATGAACTTATGGGAGGAAATCTGCAGTGACATCATTGTCTGCTTCTTGCAAAAATAATAAAAACCCCAACTCAGCAGCTATTCTCAGGGGATCAATTAATCCAATCTTACCTTAACATATGATCATTTCACCTTCCTCAGTACATCTATTCCCACAGAAAGAATAGAGTGTCTATGGCTCCATAGTTAATAGGGGACCTGCATACTATCTAGGCATACTTGAGAGGAAAGATTTTAAAGAGTCAGTATTCCTCACAATAAAACATGCCTGAATTGAATGCAAACTCTGCAACTCCTTGGCATGTTATACGTCCTTGCGATGTATTCCCAGACTACATTATGCTAGTACCTGGGCAATGACAGTGTATGGGTACTGTTCTTTGCTTTCATCCAGTCTGAGATGACTTTAGGGAAGTTCCTTGTCCTCATCTGGCAACTTCTGTCAGTAGAAGACCAACAAACCTATGTAAGGTCTTCAAGGGCTTGAATGCCATATTATTCTTCTACAGTTAAGCAAACTGATGCTGAGTGATTTGCCAAATGTCAGACAGAGAACTGTTTATAGGACTCAGGAGACCTTACTCCCAGTCTGGAGCTCTACCCATTAATGGCACACCTTTCCTCGGCAATTCTTCATGAAGCTTGTATGATTCATCCACCACCTGCTGTACAATATAGCTAGGCATGACATATTGCAGCAAGATTTACTCCTAGGTGCTACAGGCCGATGACAGTTTGCAATTAAGAGGACTGCTTTTTTCCTCTGTTTCTCCCCTAAAATGAATTATTTGATTCCGTAGACCTTAATGATTTTCCTTTGCTCTTAATTAGATAATTAAACTCTGAGTTCAGATCATAACATGCTGCATTAATGATATCTATTTAATCAAAATGGCCATTTGTTTTCATTATATTATATTTAGTAAGAGATGTTTAAGAGAGTTCTGTGTTAGTTCAGCTTTGTTCTTCCTCTTGGCCTTTTGTTATTTATTGTGTATATATCTATAAAGAACAGCAAATGTTAATATATCATTAATAATGTATTATCATTAATAATAATAGTAATAATAATAATAAATATTTTTTATTTTCAGAGAACAAAGCCATGGCATGTAAAGCTGTTGGCATTATACTATCATAGTACAAATGGCATGATCATATATCCAACATTTTTGAAAATGTGTAGTGATCACATTCCATCCATGTAGGAGTTCAGATTTTGGATATCGTCTTTCAGAATATTTTAAGGAAGCTCGTTTTGAACTATATGTTCTTCACAGACACTGAGAAATAAAAGTAACTGAAAAAAATTTGTTGTGTTTTAAAATCCCATCTCATAGATTTGTAAAATAATTTCCATTAAAAAGCTGGAATCTTTTATAGTTGACGTGGTTTAGCCCCAGCCGGTAGCTGGGTGCCACACACTACTCACTCACCCCTCCCACGGCAAAGCCTCGAGGGTTGGGATAAGGGCAGTTTACTGGGACAGCAAGGGAGAGGGAAACAATCAACAACAGTGCTGATAACAGATATTCACAATGGGTGATAACAGAGAACAATTTACCGAGCCAACGACCGACCCCACACTCAGCCCGTCCCAGAACCACGCCGAAAACCCGCGCCGCGAAAACCCGCGCCGCCCCCGCTCTGCCCGACTAGCCCCCTTTTATGGTGAGCATGACGTCACATCGTATGGAATAGCCCCCGGCCAGCTTGGTTCACCTGTCCTGGCTCTTTGTGAAATTAACTCTAGCCTTGCCAGAACCAGGACATTATCCACCCCTTATTCCATACCATCTATGTCATGCCCAGATTATTTCACAGATCTCATTCCCTTAATTCTACAGGCTATCGCCTGTCAAGTTCATTTAGTCCATGGCTTTTGGGTTCCATCTGCCATTACAGTCTCTCAGAGCAGGAGCAATGGTGCGTGCTACTGGATTGTTGCACGCTACATCCGGAGTTTTCACGGCCGGTGTATCTGGTGTGGTCCATGATCACAGTCTGGATGTCAAAGATGTGATTTTTAATGAAGTTCCTGGGCACCAGTTGAAGTCAGTTCTACTTCCATCATCATGGCACTTTGTTCAGTTTCAAAGTCCATCCTTCATTAGTTTTGGGTGATTCTTATGGTCATACCATTGATACAGTATATAGCTATTAATATCATACAATTTGATTTATTGGCTATTTTCACCTAAAGTCAAATCCCCTTGGGGTACACACCGGACTTCCCCATCCTTTCTCATCACCCACCAAGTGCACCCTGGTCCCTGAGCAAAAGCAATCCCGGAGATGGGCTTGCCTTTGCCTGAAGCGGAGATAACCCAAACTGTTTTACCCAACATATTTTTCATGCACACTACAGGAACTTTATCCCCTTCTACTGGGCGTGGAAGTTTTGATTGGGCAGGGTCAGCTCGATTGGCAGATCCCCTAGTGTTAACTAACCAGGTGGCCTTTGCTAAATGGGTGTCCCAGTGTTTGAGAGTCCCACCACCCATTGCTCTCAGGGTAGTTTTTAGCAGTCCATTGTACCTTTCAATTTTCCCAGAGGCTGGTGCATGGATGTGATACACCCACTCAATACCATGCTCTTTGGCCCAGGTGTCTATGAGGTTGTTCCGAAAATGAGTCCCGTTGTCTCACTCAATTCTCTCTGGGGTGCCATGTCGCCACAGGACTTGCTTTTCAAGACCCAGGATGGTGTTCCGGGCAGTGGCATGGGGCACAGGATATGTTTCTAGCCATCCAGTGGTTGCTTCCACCATTGTAAGAACATAACGCTTGCCTTGGCGGCTTTGTGGGAGCGTGATGTAGTCGATTTGCCATGCTTCCCCATATTTATATTTCAACCATCGGCCTCCGTACCACAGAGGCTTTACCCGCTTGGCTTGCTTGATGGCGGTGCATGTTTCACATTGATGGATGACCTGTGAGATGGCGTCCATGCTCAAGTCCACCCCTCGATCACGGGCCCATCTATATGTCGCATCTCTTCCTTGATGGCCTGAGGTGTCATGGGCCCACCGAGCTATAAATAATTCATCCTTACGCTGCCAGTCCAAATCCACCTGAGCCACTTCAATCTTGGCAGCCTGATCCACCTGCTGGTTGTTCCGATGTTCCTCTGTGGCCCGACTCTTGGGTACGTGGGCATCTACATGGCGTACCTTTACAACTAGCTTCTCTAGCCGGGCAGCGATATCTTGCCACAATGGGGCAGCCCAGATGGGTTTGCCTCTGCGTTGCCAGTTGCTCCGCTTCCAGTACTGTAACCACCCCCACAGGGCATTGGCCACCATCCATGAGTCAGTATAGAGGTACAGTGTTGGCCACTTTTCTCTTTCAGCAATATCTAAAGCCAGCTGGATGGCTTTCACCTCTGCAAACTGGCTTGATTCACCTTGTCCTTCAGCAGCTTCTGCAACTCGCCGTGTAGGACTCCATGCAGCGGCCTTCCACCTTCGATGCTTTCCCACAATGCGGCAGGACCCATCAGTGAAGAGGGCATATGGTTTCTCATCTTCTGTTAGTTTATTATACGGTGGGGCTTCTTCATCATGTGTCACCTCCTCCTCTGGCGACATTCCGAAATCTTTCCCTTCTGGCCAGTCTGTGATCACTGCCAGAATTCCTGGACGACTGGGGCTTCCTATTCGAGCCCGCTGTGTAATCAGTGCAACCCACTTGCTCCACGTAGCATCGGTTGCATGATGTGTAGAAGGAGCCCTCTCTTTGAACATCCAGCCCAGCACTGGCAGTCGGGGTGCCAAGAGGAGCTGTGCTTCAGTGCCAATCACCTCTGAAGCAGCTCGAACCCCTTCATAGGCTGCCAATATCTCCTTTTCCGTTGGAGTGTAGCAGGCCTCGGATCCTCTGTATCCCCGACTCCAAAACCCCAGGGGTCGACCTCGAGTCTCCCCTGGTGCTTTCTGCCAGAGACTCCAGGTAGGGCCATTCTCCCCGGCTGCGGTGTACAACATATTTTTTACATCTGGTCCTGCCTGGACTGGCCCAAGAGCTACGGCATGAACTATTTCTTGTTTAATTTGTTCAAAAGCTTGTCGTTGCTCAGGGCCCCATTTGAAATCTTCTTCTTCCGGGTTACGTGGTAGAGAGGGCTTACTCTCAGACTGTAATTCGGAACGTGCATTCTCCAGAAACCCACAATGCCTAAGAAGGCCTGTGTCTCCTTTTTGTTAGTTGGTGGAGACATGGCTGCTATTTTGTTGATAATATCCACTGGGATCTGACGCCGCCCATCATGCCACCTTATTCCTAAAAACTGGATTTCCTGCGCAGGCCCTTTCACCTTACTTCGTTTTATGGCAAAGCCAGCCTGCAGCAGGATTTGGATTATTTTCTTCCCTTTCTCAGAAACTTCCTCTGCTGAGTTGCCCCATACAATGATGTCATCAATGTATTGCAGGTGCTCTGGGGCTTCACCCTTTTCTAGTGCAGTCTGGATCAGTCCATGGCAAATGGTGGGGCTGTGTTTCCACCCCTGGGCCAGTCGATTCCAGGTGTACTGGACGCCCCTCCAAGTGAAGGCAAACTGTGGCCTGCACTCTGCTGCCAAAGGGATCGAGAAAAATGCATTAGCTATATCAATTGTGGCATACCATTTGGCTGCCTTTGACTCCAGTTCATATTGAAGCTCCAGCATGTCTGGCACAGCAGCACTCATCGGTGGTGTGACTTCATTCAGGCCACGATAGTCTACCGTCAGCCTCCACTCTCCACTGGACTTCCGCACTGGCCATATGGGACTGTTAAAGGGTGAGCGGGTTCTGCTGATCACTCTCTGACCCTCCAGTTGACGAATTAGCTTGTGGATGGGAACCAGGGAGTCTCTGTTGGTGCGGTATTGCCGCCGGTGCACAGTTGTGGTAGCAATCGGCACCTGTTGCTCTTCAACCCTCAGCAACCCTACAACAGAAGGGTCCTCCGAGAGACCGGGCAAACTAGACAATGGTGCAATTTCCTCCGCTTCCAAAGCAGCTATTCCAAAAGCCCACCGGTAGCCTTTTGGGTCTTTGAAATACCCTTTCCGGAGGTAATCTATGCCCAGGATGCACGGAGCCTCTGGCCCAGTCACAATGGGGTGCTTTTGCCACTCATTCCCAGTTAGACTTACTTCAGCTTCCAACAGAGTCAACTGTTGGGATCCCCCCGTCACACCAGAAATAGATATCGGTTCCACCCCTTCATAGCTCGATGGCATTAGGGTGTACTGTGCACCGGTGTCCACTAGGGCTTTGTACTCTTGTGGGTCCCATGTGCCAGGCCATCGGATCCACACAGTCCAATACACTCTACTGTCCCTTTCCTCCACCTGGCTGGAGGCAGGGCCCCTCTAATCCTGCTCATCATAGTCACTATTCACCTCTTGCAGAAAGGACTTAGAAGTCCCTTCAAGAGGATCATAAGTGCAATCAGGCCTTCCACTTGATCTGGGGGGCTGCCGGGTGGAAACTGGAGTGGCATTCTTTCTGGAAGAGTCCCTTTTTACAGCTGTCTTGCCTTGTAACTCATGTACTCGTGCCCGCAGGGTTGAGGTAGGCTTCCCATCCCATTTCCTCATGTATTCTCCGTGGTCACGCAGATAAAACCACAGGATATCTCGTGGTGTGTATGCTCCATATCCCCTCTCCGGAGCAGAAAAACGCTTACTCCTAACAGCTGCAATACGGGTCTGTACAGGTGGGGAGTAAGATATATCCTCTTTGAGTTGCCGGACGTCCTGGGACAGTTTCTCCACAGCCGAGACGAGGGAGGAAGAAAGGCTTTCTTCATATTGCCGGAGTCGGCCAGCCACTTCATCCACTGTGGGTGCCTCTTCACTTTTCCAGTCGATGACTGCCAGTGAGTTGGCGTACGATGATGGTGCACTTCGTACAAATTTTCGCCACATGGGTCGGGTACACTGGACTTCATCGGGGTCTGTGGGCAACTGTGCATTGTCCGGATCATAATAAACCATCTCCCGCACAGCTAATTCCCTCAGATATTGGATACCTCTCTCCATAGTGGTCCACTTGCCTGGCCGACATACGACATCTTCGCTGAAAGGATACC
Organism: Grus americana; assembly: GCF_028858705.1. Taxonomy (NCBI): domain Eukaryota; kingdom Metazoa; phylum Chordata; class Aves; order Gruiformes; family Gruidae; genus Grus; species Grus americana. The sequence goes on along the minus strand of NC_072891.1, from coordinate 7,284,368 downwards.
TTTCCCTCACACTTGACAGGAGTCGCCTCCAGAGGCTGAGGGCCTGTGCCTTCTTCCCAATTGCCTTGTCAATGCCCCCTTCCCTAGACAAGGATCCCAGCTGCTTGGCCTCCCTGCCCTCCAGTTCCAGGCTACTGGCCCCGTTATCCCAGCAGCGGAGCAGCCAGGTAATAATGTGCTCCCCTGGAAGGCGGCTGAAATCTTTCCGCATATCTCGCAGCTCACTCAGGGACAGGGATCGGGTGATCACTTCTGGTTCTGACTCTTCTTGTTCTCGTGATGGTCCCGATTCATCATCATCTTTCACTAAGCGAACCGATTTCCTTGTGTATTTCTTTCTGTGTATAGGGGCGACTGATACTGGTATGGGTTGATCTTTTGGCTCAGCTACAGTGCCTGTTGCAGGGGTTTGGGTAGCTGCGGGGCCTGCTGCGGGGGGTTTGGGCAGCTGCAGGGCCTGCTGCGGGGGCCTGGGCAGCTGCGGGGCCTGTGGGTCTGCTCTCTCCCTCTGGGTGGTGCTGTCTACTCTCAAGCAGTGTTTGATAGATTGTGGCCAGGGCCCAGCACAGTGCAGTAAGTTGGGTCTCCTTAGAATCCCCACAGCATTTTCCTTTCAAATATTCTACCTTTTTATCAGGGTCTTGCAATTGTTCGGGAGTGAAGCTCCAAACCATTGGGGGTGAGAAGGTCTCTAGATACCCGCCCATAGTCTCCCACATGCCATGCCAGCCCTGACCATTCAGCCTTGGGGAAGATCCTTGGGTGGTATTCTTGAAACAATTTTTGCTAACCCTGAACAGGAGTTGGAAAGCATGCAGGACACATAGCAGTAGGAATATACTGGCATGAACATTCCAAGGGTATTCAAAATTCTCAAAAATTGTTGTAACCAACCAAAAGGGAAAAGGGGAGGTGAAAGAGTGAGAGAAGGTATCCCCCCCTGTCTTTCCCATAGATTGGGTGTAATTATTAATCAGTTCTGAAAGATACTGACCGAGGTACGGGCCTGACAGAAATGCTACATACAAGTACCAGCTCAGACTCATGACTGTCGATGATATCATAAGTCATTATCACACAATACAACAACATGAGAACATACACCCCTCTCCCAGAGATGATAAACAGCGCTGCAGGGATTACATAGAGTAAACACGGGTTTACAAACCAGAGCCATGTGACCAAACAGAACAGCATTAGGACCACTGACTGTTTCAATAACATTATAATTGCTTATAACAACTTTGTTTTAACACACTTGGGTCAAACTTGTCGTTATCACAACCCTTCGAGCCCCACGTTGGGCGCCAAAAAAGACTGACGTGGTTTAGCCCCAGCCGGTAGCTGGGTGCCACACACTACTCACTCACCCCTCCCACGGCAAAGCCTCGAGGGTTGGGATAAGGGCAGTTTACTGGGACAGCAAGGGAGAGGGAAACAATCAACAACAGTACTGATAACAGATATTCACAATGGGTGATAACAAAGAACAATTTACTGATCCCAGGACCGACAGACCGGAGGCTCAGCCTGTCCCGGAGCCACACCGAACCCGCCCCTGCCCGACTAGCCCCCTTTTATGGTGAGCATGACGTCACATGGTATGGAATAGCCCCCGGCCAGCTTGGCTCACCTGTCCTGGCTCTTTGTGAAATTAACTCTAGCCTTGCCAGAACCAGGACAATAGTATACGACTGATTTTGCATTCATTATTTCCCATGAAGGCTTAATCTCCATTAGATGTTAAACTCCAGATAGGAGCAGGGAAGTCATGTTATTGTCCATGATACTGTAGGTTGTTTTTTTTTTCCCCTACATATTTTATTTTTTTCCTTCTTCCAATGCAGGGGAGCAGCAATTGTACTTAATTTTTCAAAAGACAAAACTGAAAATGATGAACCCAATCACGTAGTACACTAAAACCACAGAGAAAATGAATGGGTAGCTGTCCTGCAACTTTCTTTTAAAAGACCTCCTTGGCCTTGCCAGAAATTTGGCAGATAATCATCCTTTAACATGACAACTCCATTAATGAATGCCCTGGCTCTTTCACTTGCTGACTCATAGAAGGATGCCTCTGTAATGGAATACCAACTGTATCAGCTCTTTTTCTGCTGTTACCATCGAATGACGAATTTTTTACAAAATCATTCTGTTAAACCAGATTAGGAACGACACTGAAGCTTGTTGGTGGAAACAAAAATGGAGTCACTCATCAGGAGCATTTATTTGAGGATGTGAATATTTTGGGATCCCTGTAAGAAAATATGAGTTTGTCAAGACTCTAATAATAAGACTGTTGATACAATTATCCTGGGAACTCACTATGATCACACAAACAAAACTTGAATAAATATATCACCTGTCGTGGTTTAGGCACAGCGGGCAGCTGGGTGCCACGCGGCCGCTCACTCACCCCTCCCCCGGTGGGATGGGGAAGAGAACGGGAAAACAAGGGCAAAGCCGAGGGTTGGGGTAAGGGCAGTTTACTGGGACAGCAAGGGAGAGGGAAACAATCAACAACAGTACTGATAACAGATATTCACAATGGGTGATAACAGAGAACAATTTACCGAGCCAACGACCGACCCCACACTCAGCCCGTCCCAGAACCACGCCGAAAACCCGCGCCGCGAAAACCCGCGCCGCCCCCGCTCTGCCCGACTAGCCCCCTTTTATGGTGAGCATGACGTCACATGGTATGGAATAGCCCCCCAGCCAGCCTAGGTCACCTGTCCTGGCTCCTTGTGAAATTAACTCTGTCCTTGCCAGAACCAGGACATTATCCACCCCTTATTCCATACCATCTATGTCATGCCCAGATTATTTCACAGACACCATTCTCTTACTCTATGGGCCATCGCTCTAAAGTGTCCATCGAGTTCATTTAGTCCATGGCTTTGGGTTCCATCTGCCATTACAGTCTCTCAGAGCAGGAACAATGGTGCGTGCTGCTGGATTGTTGCACGCTCCATCCACAGTTTTTTCATGGCTGGTGTATCTGGTATGGTCCGTGCTCGCAGTCTGGACATCAAAGATGTGATTTTTCGATGAAGTTCCTGGGCACCAGTTGAAGTCAGTTCTAGTTCCAAAGTCCATCCTTCATTAGTTTTGGGTGATTCTTATGGTCATACCATTGATACAGTATATAGCTATTAACATCATGCAATTTAATTTTATTGGCTACTTTCACCCAAAATCAAATCCCCTTGGGGTACACACCAGATTTCCCCATCCTTTCTCATCACCCACCAAGTGCACCCTGGTCCCTGAGCAAAAGCAATCCCACAGATGGGCTTGCCTTTGCCTGAAGCAGGGATAACCCAAAACGTTTTACCCAACATATTTTTCATGCGTACTACAGGAACTTTATCTCCTTCTACTGGGCGTGGTAATTTTGATTGGGCAGGGTCAGCTCGATTGGCAGATCCCCTAGTGTTAACTAACCAGGTGGCCTTTGCTAAATGGGTGTCCCAGTGTTTGAGGGTCCCACCACCCATTGCTCTCAGGGTAGTTTTTAGCAGTCCATTGTACCTTTCAATTTTCCCAGAGGCTGGTGCATGGATGTGATACACCCACTCAATGCCATGCTCTTTGGCCCAGGTGTCTATGAGGTTGTTCCGAAAATGAGTCCCGTTGTCTCACTCAATTCTCTCTGGGGTGCCATGTCGCCACAGGACTTGCTTTTCAAGACCCAGAATAGTGTTCCGGGCAGTGGCATGGAGCACAGGATATGTTTCCAGCCATCCAGTGGTTACTTCCACCATTGTAAGAACATAACGCTTGCCTTGGCGGCTTTGTGGGAGTGTGATGTAGTCGATTTGCCATGCTTCCCCATATTTATATTTCAACCATCATCCTCCATACCACAGAGGTTTTACCCGCTTGGCTTGCTTGATGGCGGTGCATGTTTCACATTGATGGATGACCTGTGAGATGGCGTCCATGCTCAAGTCCACCCCTCGATCACGGGCCCATCTATATGTCGCATCTCTTCCTTGATGGCCTGAGGTGTCATGGGCCCACCGAGCTATGAACAATTCATCCTTACGCTGCCAGTCCAAATCCACCTGAGCCACTTCAATCTTGGCAGCCTGATCCACCTGCTGGTTGTTCCGATGTTCCTCTGTGGCCCGACTCTTGGGTACGTGGGCATCTACATGGCGTACCTTTACAACTAGCTTCTCTAGCCGGGCAGCGATATCTTGCCACAATGGGGCAGCCCAGATGGGTTTGCCTCTGCGTTGCCAGTTGCTCCGCTTCCAGTACTGTAACCACCCCCACAGGGCATTGGCCACCATCCATGAGTCAGTATAGAGGTACAGTGTTGGCCACTTTTCTCTTTCAGCAATATCTAAAGCCAGCTGGATGGCTTTCACCTCTGCAAACTGGCTTGATTCACCTTGTCCTTCAGCAGCTTCTGCAACTCGCCGTGTAGGACTCCATGCAGCGGCCTTCCACCTTCGATGCTTTCCCACAATGCGGCAGGACCCATCAGTGAAGAGGGCATATGGTTTCTCATCTTCTGTTAGTTTATTATACGGTGGGGCTTCTTCATCATGTGTCACCTCCTCCTCTGGCGACATTCCGAAATCTTTCCCTTCTGGCCAGTCTGCGATCACTTCCAGAATTCCTGGACGACTGGGGCTTCCTATTCGAGCCCGCTGTGTAATCAGTGCAACCCACTTGCTCCACGTAGCATCGGTTGCATGATGTGTAGAAGGAGCCCTCTCTTTGAACATCCAGCCCAGCACTGGCAGTCGGGGTGCCAAGAGGAGCTGTGCTTCAGTGCCAATCACCTCTGAAGCAGCTCGAACCCCTTCATAGGCTGCCAATATCTCCTTTTCCGTTGGAGTGTAGCGGGCCTCGGATCCTCTGTATCCCCGACTCCAAAACCCCAGGGGTCGACCTCGAGTCTCCCCTGGTGCTTTCTGCCAGAGACTCCAGGTAGGGCCATTCTCCCCGGCTGCGGTGTACAACATATTTTTTACATCTGGTCCTGCCTGGACTGGCCCAAGAGCTACGGCATGAACTATTTCTTGTTTAATTTGTTCAAAAGCTTGTCGTTGCTCAGGGCCCCATTTGAAATCATTCTTCTTCCGGGTTACGTGGTAGAGAGGGCTTACTCTCAGACTGTAATTCGGAACGTGCATTCTCCAGAAACCCACAATGCCTAAGAAGGCCTGTGTCTCCTTTTTGTTAGTTGGTGGAGACATGGCTGCTATTTTGTTGATAATATCCACTGGGATCTGACGCCGCCCATCATGCCACCTTATTCCTAAAAACTGGATTTCCTGCGCAGGCCCTTTCACCTTACTTCGTTTTATGGCAAAGCCAGCCTGCAGCAGGATTTGGATTATTTTCTTCCCTTTCTCAGAAACTTCCTCTGCTGAGTTGCCCCATACAATGATGTCATCAATGTATTGCAGGTGCTCTGGGGCTTCACCCTTTTCTAGTGCAGTCTGGATCAGTCCATGGCAAACGGTGGGGCTGTGTTTCCACCCCTGGGCCAGTCGATTCCAGGTGTACTGGACGCCCCTCCAAGTGAAGGCAAACTGTGGCCTGCACTCTGCTGCCAAAGGGATCGAGAAAAATGCATTAGCTATATCAATTGTGGCATACCATTTGGCTGCCTTTGACTCCAGTTCATATTGAAGCTCCAGCATGTCTGGCACAGCAGCACTCATCGGTGGTGTGACTTCATTCAGGCCACGATAGTCTACCGTCAGCCTCCACTCTCCACTGGACTTCCGCACTGGCCATATGGGACTGTTAAAGGGTGAGCGGGTTCTGCTGATCACTCTCTGACCCTCCAGTTGACGAATTAGCTTGTGGATGGGAACCAGGGAGTCTCTGTTGGTGCGGTATTGCCGCCGGTGCACAGTTGTGGTAGCAATCGGCACCTGTTGCTCTTCAACCCTCAGCAACCCTACAACAGAAGGGTCCTCCGAGAGACCGGGCAAACTAGACAATGGTTCAATTTCCTCCGCTTCCAAGGCAGCTATTCCAAAAGCCCACCGGTAGCCTTTTGGGTCTTTGAAATACCCTTTCCGGAGGTAGTCTATGCCCAGGATGCACAGAGCCTCTGGCCCAGTCACAATGGGGTGCTTTTGCCACTCATTCCCAGTTAGACTTACTTCAGCCTCCAACTGAGTCAACTGTTGGGATCCCCCCGTCACACCAGAAATAGATATCGGTTCCACCCCTTCATAGCTCGATGGCATTAGGGTACACTGTGCACCGGTGTCCACTAGGGCCTTGTACTCCTGTGGGTCCGATGTGCCAGGCCATCGGATCCACACAGTCCAATAAACCCTATTGTCCCTTTCCTCCACCTGGCTGGAGGCAGGGCCCCTCTAATCCTGCTCATCATATTCACTACTCATCTCTTGCAGAAAGGACTTAGAAGTCCCTTCAAGAGGATCATAAGTGCAATCAGGCCTTCCACTTGATCTGGGGGGCTGCCTGGTGGAAACTGGAGCAGCATTCTTTCTGGAAGAGTCCCTTTTTACAGCTGTCTTGCCTTGTAACTCATGTACTCGTGCCCGCAAGATTGAGGTAGGCTTCCCATCCTATTTCTTCATGTATTCTCCGTGGTCACGCAGGTAAAACCACAGGATACCTCGTGGTGTGTATGCTCCATATCCCCTCTCCGGAGCAGAAAAACGCTTACTCCTAACAGCTGCAATACGGGTCTGTACAGGTGGGGAGTAAGATATATCCTCTTTGAGTTGCCGGACGTCCTGGGACAGTTTCTCCACAGCCGAGACGAGGGAGGAAGAAAGGCTCTCTTCATACTGCTGAGTCGGCCAGCCACTTCATCCACTGTGGGTGCCTCTTCACTCTTCCAGTCGATGACTGCCAGTGAGTTGGCATACGATGATGGTGCACTTCGTACAAATTTTCGCCACATGGGTCGGGTACACTGGACTTCATCGGGGTCTGTGGGCAACTGTGCATTGTCCAGATCATAATAAACCATCTCCCGCACAGCTAATTCCCTCAGATATTGGATACCTCTCTCCATGGTGGTCCACTTGCCTGGCCGACATACGACATCTTCGCTGAAAGGATACCTTTCCCTCACACTTGACAGGAGTCGCCTCCAGAGGCTGAGGGCCTGTGCCTTCTTCCCAATTGCCTTGTCAATTCCCCCTTCCCTAGACAAGGATCCCAGCTGCTTGGCCTCCCTGCCCTCCAGTTCCAGGCTACCGGCCCCGTTATCTCAGCAGTGGAGCAGCCAGGTAATAATGTGCTCCCCTGGAAGGTGGCTGAAATCTTTCCGCATATCTCGCAGCTCACTCAGGGACAGGGATCGGGTGATCACTTCTGGTTCTGGCTCTTCTTGTTCTCGTGATGGTCCTGGTTCATCATCATCTCTCACTAAGCGAACCGATTTCCTTGTGTATTTCTTTTTGTGTATAGGGGCGACTGATACTGGTATGGGTTGATCTTTTGGCTCGGCTACAGTGCCTGTTGCGGGGGTTTGGGCAGCTGCAGTGCCTGTTGCAGGGGCTTGGGTAGCTGCAGGGCCTGTTGCGGGGGTCTGGGCAGCTGCAGGGCCTGTTGCGGGGGCTTGGGCAGCTGCAGGGCCTGTTGCGGGGGCTTGGGCAGCTGCAGGGCCTGAGGGTCCGCTCTCTTCCTCTGGATGGTGCTGTCTATTCTCAAGCAATGTTTGATAGATTTTGGCCAGGGCCCAGCACAGCGCAGTAAGTTGTGTCTCCTTAGAATCCCCACAGCATTTTCCTTTCAAATATTCTACCATTTTATCAGGGTCTTGCAGTTGTTTGGGAGTGAAGCTCCAAACCATTGGGGGTGAGAAGGTCTCTAGATACCCGCCCATAGTCTCCCACATGCCGTGGCAGCCCTGACCATTCAGCCTTGGGGAAAATCCCTGGGTGGTATTCTTGAAACAATTTTTGCTAACCCTGAACAGGACTTGGAAAACATTCAGGAGACCTAGCAATAGCAATATACTGGCCTGAACGTTCCAAGGGTATTCAAAATTCTCAAAAATGGTCATGACCAACCAAAAGGGAAAAGGGGAGGTGAAAGAGTGAGAGAAGGTATCCCCCCCTGTCTTTCCCATAGATTGGGTGCAATTATTAATCAGTTCTGAAAGATACTGACCGAGGTACGGGCCTGACAGAAATGCTACATACAAGTACCAGCTCAGACTCATGACCGTCGATGATATCTTATCATAAGTCATTATTACACAATACAACAACATGAGAACATAAACCCCTCTCCCAGAGATGATAAACAGCGCTGCAGGGATTACATAGCGTAAACACGGGTTTACAAACCAGAGCCATGTGACCAAACAGAACAGCATTATGACCACTGACTGTTTCAATAACATTATAATTGCTTATAACAACTTTGTTTTAACACACTTGGGTCAGACTTGTCGTTATCACAACCCTTCGAGCCCCACGTTGGGCGCCAAAAAGGACTGACGTGGTTTAGCCCCAGCCGGTAGCTGGGTGCCACGCGGCCGCTCACTCACCCCTCCCCCGGCAGGCTGGGGAGGAGAACGGGAAAAGAACGGCAAAGCCTCGAGGGTTGGGATAAGGGCAGTTTACTGGGACAGCAAGGGAGAGGGAAACAATCAACAACAGTACTGATAACAGATATTCACAATGGGTGATAACAGAGAACAATTTACCGAGCCAACGACCGACCGCACACTCAGCCTGTCCCAGAAACACGCTGAAAACCGCGCCGCCTCCGCTCTGCCCGACTAGCCCCCTTTTATGGTGAGCATGATGTTACATGGTATGGAATAGCCCCCGGCCAGCTTGGCTCACCTGTCCTGGCTCTTTGTGAAATTAACTCTAGCCTTGCCAGAACCAGGACATCACCGTAACTTACTGGTGCAAGACTAACATAGAAAAATTATGTACAAAGCGAGGTACTAAAATTAAAAACATGAGGTTGGTTTAAGGGTTTGGGCAAGGATTGTTACCTTCTTATGTCTGCTTCCAAGCTCAACTACATAAAAATCCCTAGAAGACAAAAGGGAAGGAGGGGGGAAGGAAGGAAGGAAGGAAGGAAGGAAGGAAGGAAGGAAGGAAGGAAGGAAGGAAGGAAGGAAGGAAGGAAGGAAGGAAGGAAGGGAAGGAAGGAAGGAAGGAAGGAAGGAAGGAAGGAAGGAAGGAAGGAAGGAAGGAAAGGAAGGAAAGATTTTTTCTCTGTTTGAATTATGATAGTTAATTATATACCTACTACCACCTAAGTAGCAGTGTTAATGTAGACATAGAAGTGTAGAAATGTTTTCTTAACCAAAGATGGGGTCATGAACTGTACTGGAACGAAATATGGAATAATGAATCACCATAGTATCAAGTGTTTTGATATCTTTCTCTAAATTAAATTAAAGAAAAATCCTTACTGATTTCTAATTCAAAGTTATCGAATAAGTTTGTGTTTGGATTTCCACTGTTGTTAGGAAGAAAAAGTACATTTTTCTACTGTTTTGATTTTGAACATGGTTCGGATACATATGGCGACACTACTCTTCTGCCAATCCTATAGAACAGCCTGTTCTTACCACGTCACATAATCTAACATGACATTGACATTGCTAGTGAGAGCTAATTTTATTTTATTTAAAAATAAATTTAATTAAGGAATAAATAAACATGGCTCATAACTTCTTTAGTAAATCCTACACAAACTTTTAGCTGCATTCTTTTGCACATGCACAGCACCTAACACCTTAGCTGTGCTTGAATGGTGTGTGTCACGAAGCATTGCACACATCTGAAATGGCTGCATGCTGAACGAGTCGCTAATTGTAAATCCATGCTGCCCATATTGCATGCCGATATAATTCATGCTGCCAAGAGTTTTCAGTGGCCAACTTAGGGGCTTTTCATAATTCTTATATCATTTATAAAGCATAATATGATAACACAAACACTTTGGGAATGGATAGAACTGTTTGTAAATTAAAAAAAAAAACACAAAACATCTAAGCATTTTGATCCAAATTTCAAGATTTGCTAATGTGGTTAGAAAACTGACAATTTCAGTCTTAATCCTACTCAATCCAGTGCCTTGTAATTATGCACAACTAAACAGTCATAATTTATGAAGCAGTAGAAGAACATCCAGACTGAAGCTTTGCATCTGACGTCAGGCTATGGGGACAGGAGCAGTGGCGGTGGCGGCTTCTGAAAGCCATCCTACTACTTGCCAATCTTATTTAAATTTTATTGCTGCCCAAATTGGAAAGATTAGATGGTAATTAGCAGTTTCCCCACCAGTATAGATTATGCCTCTCCAAACAATCTTTGATAATGATCCCGTCCCTCCTCCCCGACAACTTCAGGGAAATTTCAGAGCCAAATATTAAACAGGCAGTTACAAAATTGTGCTCAACCACCTGTTCTCTTGACCCGTGGCCGACCCACTTAACAAAGAACTGTATATCTCAATTAGGCCAGGTGATCCCATGGATTGCCATTCAATAATTAGCACATTCTCCCCTTCTCTCAAGCTTATTCAAGGCTCTTTTCATGAAGATGCCTTCTCTGATGCAGAAGATACATGTCAAAATGATGCCCTGTCAAAAACTTAGCTAAAAATTGAGTAGTACGATTGAAGAGTGATAAGGGAGAGATGAAATCATGGATAAGAACGTAAGATCAGCTACAGTGTGTCATACCAAAGGCTCATCTAAAACAATATCCTGTCTTTGGCCAAAAATAGATATCCAGTAATAAGATCAGGGTTAGTGTATGTGATATTTTTCTCACTACTTCCTGAGCCTACAATAATTGCAGCTCAGGGTTTTTTGAGCCGGAGATGGGTTCTACAGATGTAATTATCCTCAATGACCTTGTCCAGTCTCCCCTTGAAACCATACAGACATTCAGATTTGACATGATCCTGTGGCATGGAGTTCCATGACTTAATTAATGCAGAAAAACCGAACAGGGAGTGATCATTCATTATTTCTCAGAATACAACAAGAGAAATTATCAGGCAAAGGTTAAAAGCAAAAGAACTAGTTTTTCAAACAAGACACTGAAGAAGTGGTTGCAGCTGTACATTGTGGAAAATGGTAGTATCAATGGATTAAAAAATGTGTTGATGTAATGGATGCATCTAACCATGGCTATTAATTACTGTTGATTTAGATAAAATTTTCAGTTCTGGAAGACCAGTCCTTATCAGAAGATGGGAGCTTATTCAGGCAGATGAAATATGTACTATTATACGTATTCTTTGTGTATGTTCAAGCACTTTATAAATTTACCACTAAACAGTTTGGAGGCACGATTCAAATGGCTCTTGTTGTTTTATAGGGATTATAGCTATATAATCTAATCAATACTTAACTCATCTCACATCTTCCATGGAAACGGCAAGGGAATATGGTGACTGTGATGGTAGCAAATGCAAAGGGAGAAGGACTCTGAAGTGGATATGCAGATTTAAGGTAAAACATTTGTCCTTTACCAACTTCTGTGAGAGCTACAATCATTAAAAACACTTGTGGCTTTACATTTCCTTTCAATTATTTGAAGAGGAGATCATTAGGGGACAAGATTGTCAGAGAAATAGCGTGGAATAAGGGAGTGAAAGACAGCAAAACATAAGAAAAGACAACTTCAAGGAAGGAAAAAGAGGCAGAAGTATGAGACAGGAAATCAACAAAGACAGGAGAAAGGAAATTTTGTTAAAGGAAGGAGAGAGATGAAGGACCATTTGAAAAATGAGGAAACAGAACAAGAAGCAGGAAAAACAGTACAGAGGAAAAGATGAGAAAAAAAATGTAAAATATAAATGAGAGCTGGGAGAAAAGAAAGATAAGTATTTGAAGAATGAGGTAGAAGGGTGAAATGAAGAAATAAGGAAATCAAAAGAAGAAAACAAAACCAAACCCTGAGCAACCTAACGTAAATTTGAAGTTGTTCCTGCTTTGAATAAGGATCGAACAAGATGACCTCCAGAAGTCCCATCTAACCTTAATTATTCTATGATGCAATGAATAAAAATATCTCCATGTTAAACTTTAAATAGTTTTGCTTATGTTCATAGTTGTGGACATATTGATGAAAAAAACATTTCTATTTTATGTAGTGTAGTTTGACATCTACAGTTGGAAGGTTCTGTAAAGGTTGCAGGAATTTCCCTTAACTACAATATGAACCATACAAAGGCATTATTTTCCTTGAAAGAGTGAAGTGTATTCCAAAACAACGTGTTGATATGCAGATCTTGCCATTTCTTTAACTAGGTTATAAATTAATTGCCATGATTTAAAGAAAATTGCTGGCCTGTGAGCTAAAAACCCATTGAAATACTGAACTGAAAGCTTTATTACCCTCTGCGATCAATGCTACTAATTCTTTGAGTATTTTTACATACACAACTGCAGTTTCAGGCCTACAGTCTCTAGTGTGTATTTGAAGACTCTAATGGAAAAATCAAACATGAGCACTGTTTTCCATTCTGTCCCTAGCTCTTGGGATTCATTGTTATAAGACAGACTGGAGTGAGAGACTTTCTTCTTCCCTTACTAGCCATCACAGAAGCACACAGTTATTTTTTGCTTCATTTCCAATTGCCAGAAGTTCTGCTAAATTTCTTCAAACAAAGCAGGCCACTAACGAAACAGATGAGAAAGATAATTGCACAAAGGAACTGAAAGTAACTCTCTGAAAATGCTAGCTATGCTGTAACCTAAATACAAACACAATGTACCAAAATTCCTAAATTTCTTTTAGGTATATCTGTGATAAATGACTTTACCAGAGTGAATTTCTTACAAGAATCATCTGTATAGCCACGGTTGTCTTCTGCCGAGAAATGTAGTCCAGTCAAAAAACCCAACCAACCAACCAACTCCCCTCAAAACAAACAAACAAACAAACAAACAAACAAACAAACAAACAAACATACATACATTTGCCCGGATACAAAAGTCATGGAAAAATAACCAGTATGCTTGTGGAGATCTCCTAAGCCTCATTCTGTGTATTCTTCCCCAGGCAGGAGCAGATCTGTCTGCACAACCCTAGAAGGGAATAGAGAAAAAGTCTGTAGGAAAAACAAACTTTCCTCTTGCTCTCCTGGAAAGCTGGAATAGAGAAGACCTGTTCTGCATAGAGGGGTCTATGACTACATCTATTCTAGTAAATTAAACATAGTATGATTTAGATCTGAAGAAAGCTCCAATTCTAAATTCCTCAGATTAAAAGTTAGATCCCACCAGTCAAGACTGGATCATTGTTACTGTAAAGAGCTTTTTACTTTATATATAATTGTCTTGTATTTTTCTCTGTGCATGAAAGCCATACATGCTTGGAAATGTATCTTACAGTAAGACTAACTGTCACAAAGTAACATATCCAAGCTATTAAATCCTCTTACCCTTCAAGATGGGATGTCTTTTTCTGAATCGCCTTTCACGAGTGGTCTTCAGCTGGTGCCAAGTCTTGAGCCATGATCAAGATTTCTTTGGGAGAGTGCTAATAAGTTTGTTCCAAATTCTTGGTATAGACTGCTGTGACAATTTCACAATACAACTAATTTAGTTCCAGTGCTCAAGAATGCTGCTTGGGACTGTCAAATTTGCTAGTGTAGGCAGACATCCTGAGAGAAGACCATAGCAGTAAATGATCCCAAAATCAAAGATGGGGAGAGGGGAAGAAGTGTTGAAGTACCACAGTCTCCTTCAGTGGTGGGATAAATTCCTCCAGGACCAGACTATTCTCTCATTATGAATATATTGGCTATTTCTCACAAGTTGTGAGAAAAGAAAGCTTTTTACAAGTGATATATGGGTGACCAGCTTGTATCACTGATATCAACAAAGAATAATATTTCATGATGTTAGCAAGATCCATCTTTATTAAATAGGTTTCAGAGTGTTATTTTACTGACTGTCTGTATTTTGTGTATACATATATAGATATAATTTACTTGGAAATCAAGCCACAGAGGAATTCCTTCCTTACATACAACTCTTCTGTGTTCCTGAGCAATTCATCCATATTCTGAAGCATCTGAAAACAGCTCAAACATATGTTCTTACCACTGACTTATCCTCTGTTTCTGAAGTTAAAAGTATCAACCCTGGAAAAAATAATTTTCTTTGTCAAAAAGGGAATTTTTTCATCTTTTTTTATTTGTTTACCCTTTTATTCATTCAGAGTCTGCTGTCACCCTTTGGAGTCCTTCTGGTTTGCTTTCAATTAAAATGAAAACCTCACCATCATTTCTGATCTCTTTGTTGTACTTTCTCTGAGTTCTGCTTTTTGTGCGGTCAAAATAACAGCCTACCAAGCGAAAAAGGACAGTGATACCAATTCCCTGTGGTTAGTGCAAACAATTAGATTGCTATTAAATATCCATACATATTAATATCCTTGGGACCTCCAGGAAGAAAATTATGAAACAAAATCCTCACACTTATTTTGCTTAGCAAGCAAAACTGATGGATCAGATACTCATCTGGTGTAAACGGTCATAGTCACAGGCTCATAATGGGAATTATCGCGCAATGTTTACGTGGCTGGTGAGTCAATGCCTTTCTAAACTTTACACAGGTAGGTTTTACTTTTGAAACTCAAATCCATTTTCTTGCAGCAATGATTGATGGTTATCATCAGAAGAAAAGCTATTTCTATGCAAAGTGTATATGCAATGGATGACATAATTAGCAGGAAATTGTTGGTCAGTTAATATATCCTGATTTATTCATGGTTCTTCAAGAAAAAAAAAAAAAGAAAAAAAAAGAAAAAAAACTGAGAAGCAATCCATTATAAAAGTGCTTGTTATAGACGATCAGGTCATTGGATGCTTTAATCTCTATGTGGTCAAATACCATAAAGAACATGACTCCTGAACCACGGTCAAGGAAGTTCCTGGTGGGTAACTAACTGCTGCTGACATTTTCTACAGCACAAAAATGTGTGCCCTGAATGTCTCTAAACTGCCTCAAAAGTTTTCTTATGACACAAGAAGTGCCTGACATTTTGGAGAATGGAGGATCAAAGGTAACCTACTGACATTCTGAAGCCTGGCTTTGTTTTTGATGTCAGTGAAACAAAATCTGTCTTCTCAGATAAAGGAATAAGGATTCATTCCAAGTGAAGGAATCAACGTTTTATTTGATTTCACAGCACTGCTAAATAGAACAACCTTACATTTCCAAATTAAAAATTGACACAAAGAAAAAGAAACAAATACAACTAAAACCAGCTAACAGAAACTTCTCATCCCTTAGGCATGACTGCAGTTTAAGAAGGCATATTACTGTTGGTTTGACTCCCAAAGTGATAATATTTCAGCACACCTTCACTGAAGTTAGCACAGTTATTGGTTTAAAATGCACTGCAATTTATTTTTATTTGTGTCTCTCAAAGCCTTCTTATCTCTCACAATAAAAACTAGGCTGCAAGAGGCATAGCGTACATGTTCAAGACTGCTATGATCATTTAGTTTGACCTTCTATGACACAGCTTTTCTTGAAAGGCAAGTATCTGATCATGCTGACTACCTTTTATTTACTGAACAAGTGAAGGGACCACATTTGTTTCCCCAGAAGTTACTCTCAATTGCAGAAAGTAAAGAACTGTGAGATCTTCAGATGAAAGTTGCTGTGGAGAAGCACAGATCATATATTTATGAAGAAAAATTAATATAAGACAGGAATAGGTAAAGTTTGTCGAGTGTTTTTCTGACCCTAACTGCTCACAAAGGCACTTCAAGTACCAGCTAAATGAAGGCTAAGGTGTGAGAGTCAAACACATCATATTAGGGAGCTGCTAGTTTCCTAATGAATCTCCTGCTTCTATAGCAGGCCAAAGAAGATTTATTCTGACTCATATCATAGCCTGTTTTCATCCAAGTGAAAGCATAAACCAACAGATTACCTAATCAAGAATAAAGCTCCCTAAGAAAGTGGAAAGCTTCAGTCAATCATGAAGTCATTCCACAATTTGTGTCTGATAACTCAATACCTGTAATCTTTGCTTCACCAAACAATCACAAAGGCCATTTAGCTTCATATTGCTTTTAAATCCTGAACATTTGCTCTGTGGAAAAATCTGTAGCAAGCAGGCATTTGAGTGACATCTTTTGCCCAAATTCTCTGTCCATTTTTAATGTAAGTGTGTGTTTGCAGATGCCTGGGTAGCACAACGGACTTCTGATGGAGAAGATTTTTTACATGTAGAGAGATTTCCTGTTGAAAACAAGTCTGGACTCCAAACTAAACAAGTGTATTATGGTTGTTATCAATTTAACAGACTCTAGATGAAAGTTAATTTGATGATCTCAGTCCACTTCTGAGGAGTCAGAAGCCAGGAGCATGTGTCACAACTCACAGCTGGCTCCCTGCACAATGTGCCCCCTTTTTGGAAGGGGAAGTCCCAGCTTCTAGACAAAGGATTTGGAAACACGGTTTGGTGTAAAAATTTAGTATGCCCATTAATTAAACCTTTAATATATTATCCTACCTGGTTAAAAAGTATCCATCTTTCTTTAAACAACCATCTGACACTGAAAAAAAATTTTAAAATCTCACTTTTCTCCCTGATGCTTTTTTTTCTTTTGTCTGTATGATTTTGCAAGCATACTGGAGTAAATCTATCCAAGACCTCAGGTGTTTGAAATATATGCTGAATCACTGTTGGTGATTATAGAAATAGAATAACTAGTCTAGAATCTCAAGGTAAGCTAGATACATTTCAATATTTTCTGATCAGAAATGCAGCTAATGCACTTGGAATTAGTCTATTAAACCTACTTTGCAAATTCTCCTGATATCACTTCACATTATTTCCCTTTAAATCTCTATCTTTCCAAAGAACATTTCAATATTGGGTCAGATTATGAATATTAAAGGCTCTCCAAAACCCACGCTAATTTTAAACTACAGGCTCTGTGAATTGCAAATGACCTGAACTGTTTAAGCTTCATAGTGTATGTGACTCATCTGCTTCCAAAAAAATCAGGTCATGAAATTTCCTGTGTTCACAACTCAAGTCCCTGAAATACCAAGTCAGTGTTATGATTCTCCACACTTTCTTTCCAGACATATTTTTAAAAGAGAATTTATAGCCTGAGAAAGACCTGTTATCAGAGATCCACAGTGTCCCAGAGACTAGAGACTTCTCTTCCAGCACCAGGTCGCGTTTCCTATGCCCCACAATACCCTACTTTGAACATAACTGCTGCAGTTCTTCTCTCCTTGATCACCCCAAAGTATCATATTATCATTCGTGACTACAGGGCAATGATTTTCAAGAATGCCTTTGCTGAGATTCAAGATAGACATATCAGACAATACCAGCAGAAGTCTGTATTCTGCAGAAAATGTAATTATTCATGAGGATTAAACTAATGAGCCTGAGACTCATCAGTCTTTCATATCAGAAGACTAGATAACTTATCTAGTTATATTTACATATACATATATCCCTAAACATATCAACAGAAATATGCGAACTTTGACAGAGGTCGCCCGTAAACCCTGGCAAAATTAATTTTGCACTCCCACCTGTCATCATCTTCCTTAATGCAGAAGATGTTGTCACTACTTTTCATCACAATACAATAAAAGGTTTTGAAGCTCAAATAAAGAAGTAAATAACCTATACCACAGCATAGTAAGGCATGGATTTTTTGCATAGAAAACTGTTGGATTGCTTAACTAAAATAGAAAACACAGAAAACAGGGGAAAAATGGACTAAACTCACTTTTGATTACTTTTCCTGCTGTGCTTATCCACAAAACTATGGACTGACACAGAATGGCTGGTGAAACATGGGGATAGGTTGACCAGCCTTGCAGAAGCCCTCCCAAACCCTAAACATCTTGAAAAAACTGATTAACCTGATCTAAAAAGCTTTTTTTTAGGACCATTTTTCTTGCGCTCTGGAGTTGCCTATTTCTCTCTATAATTTATAAAGATATTGTGGGTTGGCCTAGGCTGGCAGCCAAGCACCCACACAACTGCTTCCTCAGTCCCCATAGCAGAAGAAATAGGGAGAAAGAGTGAGAAAACCTATGGGGCAAGATAAAGGCAGGGAGATCACTCACCAATTACTGTCACAGGCAAAACAGGCTTGATTTGAGGGAATTAACATAATTTGTTGCCAATTAATATAAATATTTAATTACTGATTTGGGTACTGGGAGGGATGGGACACATGACACAACAAAAAAAAGAAAGAAACCTTAACAGGGAAAAAAAAAATTCTGTCCCCTTTTCCAGACTCAACTTCAGTCTTTCCCACCAGACCCTTCTCCTCCCCCTTTGCCGTCACAACAGGTTACATTCAGTCCCTTCAGAAAGGACACAAGTGGTGCAGGGAAGGCGGGTGGTTAGTCAGTATGTAGCAGTTTCTCCCCATCAGTTCTTCATTTCATGATTTTGCTCTTCTCCAGGGTGGGTCATCCATGAGCTGCAGGGCATATCTGCTTCACCATGGAGCACCTCCTCCTCTGATCTTGGCATTCTCTCTGCTGTTCCTCACTCTTTCCCCCTTCCATCTGTGTTGCATTTTATGCCCTTTCTTAAATACACTTTCAGAGAGCCACCACAAACTTGGGTGACTGGCTCAGCTGTGGACTGCAGCACGTCCACTGTGGAGCTGCCTGGAAAAGGCTGTATCTGGCCCAGGACAAACCTTGACCTCTTCTCACAGAGGCCACCCCTGTAGCCCCTCCGCTACCAAAATATTGTCCCATATGCCCAATACAAAAGGAAACCTATGCAGTGGAAAGATCAGATACTTTTTGATGCTTAAATTAGTGTAAATCTTTTCCGTCTCTACCCTTTACCAGCTGCAACTTTACTGGATAAAGTGCTTTCTGGTCTCTGTGGGACCACAGACAACCAGCAAGGCTAAATGAGTGACCTGAATGAGCTGTTCTTGTACCTGATCCTTAAATCTTTTCAATAAAAATGAATTCAGGTAGACAAGATAACTGGTTTATGGTTGGAAGTACATAGTAGGTAGTTACATCTGGAATAGGGCTTTCACTGGTAGCCTAACATGTAGCTCACAGACCTTTTCTCCTGGGCTGTAAACATTTTGTATAAGTTTTAATTAACCCCTTCTTTGTTTGACCAGCTCAACAAACAAAAGGTCGTAAGTCTATTACAATTAGTTGGCCTTTTGCATGGCAGCACCTTCCCTAAGATCTCTATTAGCATTTAAATGAAGAAAGGTCAACTGCACACATTATAGTTCAATTGTACAAAGCCAGCCAAATCATCAGGGGAAAAATACAATAGTGCAACAAAAGCAAGAGTTAGGAAGCACAGTTGGAAGGTAAGTTGGCCTAACCTATTCTAAGGAAAGGCGTAGAAGCAAGGTGGAAAGTTACTTCTGAACTCAAATATTTTGTTCAGGTTGCTTTATTTCGTTGATGGTGAATTGCTTTCCTGTTTTCTCTTTTCATAAGGCCAAAAATCTGACTTTATACAAACTAGAATCTGAAGTTACTCCAGATTCATGTTTCTCTACATAGAAGCAGAATTTGACCCACTGGCTTTCTAAATCAAATTGGATTACTAACTTCTGTAACATTAGAGGTTCAGTTTTCCACTTGGCGATTGAACCGGATGATCAGATTCAATCTCTGAAACGGGAGTTTCCCACATTCCTTTTGATGGATGAACAGTTCTGATGAAAAACTATTTCATACTTGGGTTGTTTTTTTTTTATTATTTTTTATTTTTTTCCATAACTTTTAAAGTATCATTTCTGGCCAAAGTCAGAGGCCAGGTAGAATATAAATGGAATTTCCTGTTGACCCAGTGTGACATTATTATAGTAGCATTACCGAGACTTTCCCACACTTTCTGTAATCTGTGGAAATTTACTGTAAAGTACTATATAAACTGATGTCCTTGTTCAGTTCTGCATGTGTGATATTGTATATTTGCCTGCGTATCACAGGTGTACATGCTCCAGATCTACCCAACTGGTGCACATTGTCCTGATTTTGGCAAAGGTAGCTTGAGAACAGATGAAAATGAACCATTTAAACCAACAAATATTTAACTCTTTCAGGACCAGGAATGTTATAAGCTTCCCATTTTAATCCTGTCAGAGCATCTAATCATCCTGTACAGTGCCAGTGCCTCACAGGAAAGAGAAATCCTTTGATTTCATAAGACTTAAAGTGCCCAAATGGTTTGTGATTTAACTTTTTTTGAAATTTACACATCTATGTATCCTCAAAAGAACCCCAAGTAATTGGAATTGCACCCAAAATCTTCTTGTGGAACAAGTAATAGATCCATATCTTTTTAGTTTCTGTCAAGAGCACCTCACCTGTTTGGGTTCCAAGAACACAATGTGAGCCCTAATGTAATTAAAACAAAAGCAAAAATAGTTTCAGTATTGCTAAAAATAAAAAATAATTTATACACAGCAGCAATGAGGCGCCCGTTGGAGATAGACGCCGTGCTGTGTACATCTCTGGCAGCTCATAGAAGCCCATCCGTCCTCAACCATTGAAGAATTCCTCTCCCATACAGCATCATGCCTTCTCTCTCATTTTTCAGTTTTCTTTTCCCTTTAGTGGTTACACCTCTGTGGCTGTGACGACTCCTGTGTGTTACTGTCATTTGCTCCACACAGTTCACCTTTACACTCGGCCACACAGCCAACTCCTGCGATCTGATCCATCACTGCCACTGCCTCAAAGACGTAGTCGCTTGTTCACTTGCAGACATCCTCTGGCTTTGCTGCTGCTCACAGTAACCCATGCTCTCCCTCTTTCACAGTCCTTTCTGTTGCATAGAAAGAGAGAACATTTGCAAAGGGTAGGTCACACCATGATAAAATAAGCAGTTCAGAAAGCTGGGATGAATTGTGGTTTTTGAGGTGTCTAACCTCTCCATAAAGAGAACCTTGATGGTAGCCAAACTACACATTGAATTATCAGGTGGATAAACTTAACTCAGGTGATCCCATCAAAGGTGCTTATTACTACTGAAGTTGAGAAAATGACTCTCTCCTAAGAGGGTATCTTTAGAGCTTTGTTTGACCAAAGCATGGTGCTCAACGGTGCTCTGATTCAAGAATCAGATTCTTAATAGCATTTGAAATGCTAATAAAGCAATAGGTATTGAAGCCATTTCTACTTTGAAGGATGCTTTAGCC
The DNA here is from genome assembly GCF_028858705.1 of Grus americana. Lineage (NCBI taxonomy): Eukaryota > Metazoa > Chordata > Aves > Gruiformes > Gruidae > Grus > Grus americana. Next base: position 7,263,221 of record NC_072891.1, on the reverse strand, counting down.
ATCCATGGTTTTCTCAGTTGAAATTTATTTTAATAAATAAATTTACTTTTATTGTGCTGCTTATCCTCACAATAGAAAGATATTATAGCTACATTTAGACGTGTTTGCATGTAATCCTTTACCAAAGCATCCATATGACTGCACATTCATTGTTTTGGATTGGTCACAGTCATGTTTTATTTATTGTCATCCCTGGTTGGATAAGTGTGCCAAAAGACTTTGACTTAAAATTTGTATTAAAATGAATTTTTTTACAAATATTTATGCACATGGCTTTGGGATTCAATTCCAGCCATAGTCAAACAAGGCCACTTGATGTATTCACGAGAAAGCCAGTTTTACCTAATTGCAATAGGTTCAAAATTGAAAATTAAAAGTAGTTTTCCAGGGGGAATCTATCCAATTCTGGTTAGTTTAAGGAACAAATTTATTTGAAAATATTGTTTCTCCTATATGTATTAGATAGCTGTTCTATGTTTTCACCATCCTAATAACTAATGGCTTTGTAAACAAATTCCTTTTACCTCCAGCCAGACCTTCCTGAGCTGATTGCTTGCAAAAAGTCCTCACTGATCTCTGGAAGAATCTGAAAGTGAAGTAAATGCAGTAGTGTTGTCTAATGTGATCACAGAATAAGGGAATGCTTGCCTTGTCCCTTTAGCTTCACTCTTGATTGCCAGTAAGTGTACACCTTGGCTATATCTAGCCTCCTAGTTCTTCTTTCTGTCCTGGTGGACTAGTCTGAGAGATTTTAGTGCAACCTTTGCAGGCTCTTAAGGAAGGACAGGAAGGTGAGACGAGGAGGGGGTGTTCCCTTCTGTGTCATTGACCAGCTCGAGTGCATGGAGCTCCACCTGGGGATGGATAAGGAGCCAACCGAGAGTTTATGGGTCAGGATTAAAGGGAGGGCAGGGACAGGGGACGTTATAGTGGTCCTCTACAGGACACCCGACCAGGAGGACTGAGCAGATGAGGCCCTCTATAGACAGATAGGAACAGCCTCACATTCACAAGCCCTGGTCTTTATGGGGGACTTCAACCACCCCAACATCTGTTGGGGGACAGCACAGCAAGACATAAGCAATCCAGTAGATTCCTGGAATGTGTTGATGATAACCTCCTCCTCTGAGTGATAGAGGAGCCAATGAGGAGAGGTGCCAGGCTGGACTTTGTTCTCACCAACAAGAGGGAGCTGGTAGGGGATGTGAAGCTCATGGACAGCTTTGGCTGCAGTGACCATGAAATGATGGAGTTTGAGATCCTTAGGGCAGCGAGGAGGGCATATAGCAAGCTCACTACTCTGGACTTCAGGAGAGGAGGTGTGGCTTCTTCAGGGATCTGCTTGGTAGAGTGCCATGGGACAAAGCTCTGGAGGGAAGAGGAGCCCAAGAAAGTTGATTAATATTCAAGGATCACCTCCACCATGCTCAGGAGTAATGCATTCCAACAAAGAGGAAGTCAGGCAAAAACTCCAGGAGGTGTGCATGGATGAACAGGGATCTCCTGGGACAAACTCAAACACAAAAAGGAAGCCTGCAGAGGATGAAAGCAAGGGCAGGCAGCCTGGGAGGAATACAGAGAAACTGTCTGAGCAGCCAGGGATCAGGTTAGGAAAGCCAAAGCCCTTATAGAATTAAATCTGGCCAGGGATGTGAAAGGCAACAAGAAAAGCTTCTATACGTTCATTAGTGGTAAAAGGAAGACTAGGGAAAACGTGGGCCCCCTCCAGAAGGAAACGGGAGACCTGGTTACCCAGGATATGGAAAATAAAGAGCTGATAGCCAACATGGCTTCACTAAGACCAAATTGTGCCTGACAAATTTGGTGGCCTTCTATGATGGGGTTACGGTGTTGGTAGGTAAGCAAAGAGAAACTGATGTCATCTACTTGGACTTGTGCAAAGCATTTGACACTGTGCCGCACGACATCCTTGTCTCTAAATTGGAGAAATACAGATTCAATGGATGGACCACTCGGTGGATGAGGAATTGTCTGGGTGTTCACACTCAAAGGGTTGTGGTCAACGGCTCAATGTCCAAGTGGAGATCAGTGACGAGTGGTGTTCCTCAGGGGTTGATATTGGGACCAGCACTGTTTAACATCTTTGTTGGTGACATGGACAGCGGGATTGAGTGCACCCTCAGCAAGTTTGCCGACAACACCAAGCTGTCTGGTGCAGTCGACACGCTGGAGGGAAGGGATGGCATCCAGAGAGACCTTGACAGGCTGGAGAGGTGGGCCCGTGAGAACCGCATGAAGTTCAACAAGGCCAAGTCCAAGGTCCTGCATGTGTGTGAGCGCAATCCCAATCACAACTACAGGCTGGGCAAAGAATGGACTGAGAGCAGCACAGAGTAGAAGGACTTGGGGTTGTTTGCAGACAAGAAGCTCAACATGAGGTGGCAGTGTGCGCTTGCAGCCCAGAAAGCCAACCGTGTCCTGGGCTGCATCAAAAGCATGACCAGCAGGTCAAGGGAGGTGATCCTGCCCCTCTACTGGGCTGTCATGAGACCTTACGTGGACTACTGCGTCCAGCTCTGGGGGTCCCAGTACAGGAGAGACATGGAGCTGTTGGAGCGAGTCCAGAGGAGGCCGTGAAGATGATCAGAGGCCTGGAGCACCTCTGCTATGAAGACAGGCTGAGAGAGTTGGGGTTCATCCTGCAGAAGAGAAGGCTCTGGGGACACCTTATAGCAGCCTTGCAGTACCTGAAGGGGCCTACAGGAAAGCTGGAGAGGGACTGTTTATCAGGGAGTGTAGTGACAGGACAAGGGGTAATGGGTTTAAGCTGAAGGAGGGTCGATTTAGATTAGATGTTAGAAAGAAATTCTTTACTGTGAGGGTGGTGAGGCACTGGAACAGGTTGCCCAGAGAAGCTGTGGATGCCCCATCCCTGGAAGTGTTCACGGCCAGGCTGGATGGGGCTTTGGGCAACGTGGTCTAGTGGAGGGTGTCCCTGCCCGCAGCAGGGGGTTGGAACTTGATGGGCTTTCAGGTCCCTTCCAACCCAAACCATTCTATGACTCTATGATTTCATGGTCATCAGTGTGGCAGTAATGAGAGAGTCTGAAACCATGCTAGAACTGCTTTAAACAGTGACAATTTCTTTTAGAGGTGACTTTTTGTTGTTGTTGTTTTATGAACAATAAAGGGTAGGGGGAAACATTCTACCTTACATGAGTGATGGGATAAGCAGTAGAACAGGCAGTCAGGTAATAGTTGTACACATTCCAGGCTTATCATTATTCAGCTTACTTTGTTATAATTTTCTCCTTGCAACAAAGCTGAATGTCCCTCTTTCTTAGAGTATCAAGTTAGAAATCAACATGCTGATCTGGCAAGCAAATGGAGTTGTTGACAGGGCATTGCATTAGCCAAGCGTGACTCCAATACAACTTTTCTGACACATTCTTTATATCATACAGTTTCATTCTAACAGATGCACTTTGCTTAGGTTTTTCCTTTGTTTTTTTTTTTTTTTCCCCTAAAAGTCAGACATTTCCTACCATGTGCTTTAATGCTCATTATTTTAAAGGAAAGTGTGAATAACCATGTGAAGGTGTATGTATGTATGCATACACTTACCACACTTGCTAGCTAAGCTCTATCCAAATAAAACAAAATGACAACCAGGAGTGTAAAACTCCATTCATTTGCTTGTCAGCCTGTGTACAAGACAGAAAGGAATTGCCTCTAATGATGCTTCCTTCCTTGTTAGTATTTAAAAGGGCAAAACCATCATGGAGGTCACTTTTGACAAACCTGTTTATTTTCCATTTTCCACGGCATTTGCTGAGCATCCTGCTCAGTTTGTGATTTTATTTATTTATTTATTTATTTATTTATTTATTTATTTATTTATTTATTTTATTTATTTATTTATTTATTATTTTATCTACACTGTCCCCTCTTCTCCTTAGCTTTTTCTCCCTTTTTTCCTCCTTTGAAAACTCTAATGACTAGAATCAACTGAAATGTCAACATTTGCAATTCCAGAGCTTCATTTAAGCAATAAAAATAATAATTAAAAGGGTAAAACCTTGGAGAGATTTCTTAATTTTATATGGTTTGCCAGAGATGATACACATTCAAAAAAGCCAGTAAAAGAATTAATTAGAAACAGCTAAAGCTCAACAAGCTATGCAAGTTAATGAAGCAGAGAGGGAAATGTCATCTTTGAGACCCAGAGCTACGTTGGCTTGGATAATATATACTCCTGCCTTACTCTCCTAACTAAACCTCTTTTAATCTCTCCTTTAAAAAATCAGTGCTAATGACACTGATTTACCAGGAAATGACAGGTGAATAATGCCACAGGAGTTGTTCTTGTTTAATGGTAACTTAGTTCTGAAGAACGTCAAGGATTTTTGTTTTGAAGTGTAGGTTTGCTTATTGCAACTTACTTTCAACTTTTTTTTTTTTTTTTAAATTTTCGCCTTCTGTTTTCTTTTGTAGCTGATACTGAATTGGAGCAAAACTTTCCTCCCTTCCCTGTAAGGAATATTAAATATCCTACAGATTCAGACCAGGAAAGATCCATCTAGCCTACTGTCTTTGCTAAGTTTTCTCTTTTTCTTTCCACCTCTCATTTGTCATGCTGAAAGGTAAATGAACAGAAAAATTATTGCATATAAGCAGCACTTACTACCAGATCTTGTTCTTCAGGAGCTACATATGTGTGTTCACGTTTGCAGAATAATACATGACATTGGAAGAGGAATTCATTTATTCTAAAAAATGAGTCAGAAGTTGACAGTAATAAAATCACACAAGGCAAAGGAAAGTTACCATTTTTCCTGAATAAGTATTAAAAAATCCAGGAAAAAAAAGTTTTTATAAAATGTCCTTTTATTTTGGAAAGTGTCTGTCCCTTCAGTTAAGCTCTACTGTCATCTAAATATTCCTTCCTAATATTTTATACACATATCCAACTACTGACAGTATTACAGTGTCTGAAAATCTTACAGTAGTTCTGGACAATTGCTTGGCAGATCCAAATAATAAATAGGAAAAAAAAAAAAAAAAGACGTGTCTAGACCGGTGATTTTCTAATGGATATATAACATTTGTTTATTCTAAAATTTCTACTTACCTTTTAAAAAATTTAGTTATATTACATATATGCATCTCTATTAATTTAAAACAGCCATAAAAAAATATTTTATTGTTAAATATATATCATGGAATCATAGAATGGTTTGGGTTGGAAGGGACCTCAAAGCCCATCTGGTTCCAACCCCCCTGCCATGGGCAGGGACACCTTCCACTAGACCAGGTTGCCCAAAGCCCCATCCAGCCTGGCCTTGAACACTTCCAGGGATGGGGCCTCCACAGCTTCTCTGGGCAACCTGTGCCAGTGCCTCACCACCCTCACAGGGAAGAATTTCTTCCCAATATCTAATCTAAATCTACCCTCTTGTGTCATTAGCAGAATTTTGTCCTAGCATCATATATTATGAACTTAGTGAACCTTATTAAGCTAATCTGCTGGGTGATCTAGATGGTTTAAACTGCTCCTAAAGCCTATACATCTACAAAATAGGTGCTGGAGGAGGAAAACCTTCCTGTAAATGATCACGCTTTCCAGGCAAATTATGATAAACTGGTTAGAGAAAATCATGTACAGCCTAATCTCTTATAATATGTGGCAACATCCAACAGTGCTGTGTTGCACAAGCCTGAGATGGATATCAACTCTGGAACCCTGATTCAAAAAGTTCTTGGTCTCAGTTGTTGTAAATGTAAAGTGTCTACAATATTATTTACATCCTATATTGTACTGCTGTGAGCAGTAACATATAAATAAATTGGATATTCATTAATGTTTTTAAAGTTATCTAAGAACCTTAGCTCAAAGGTGTCATATTCATGCAAAGCTTTATTACTGCTATCACACAGGAGAGCCATGAGGACTAAGTAATTAATGTTTGTAGAGTATCTTGCAAATGCAAAGTACAATGTGAATAAGGATCATTATTATTTATTATCCTAAAAGATATAAAGATATATGGGAGAGCCTAATCTGTTTTTAAGTTGCACTTCTATTGCATCAAAGTGGGCATAAAACTGCCTTAAGGCACCTGCTGAGGATTCAAAAGCAACAAAGATGATCAAATGTCTAGGAATCATGATTAGTGAGAAAAGAGCAAAGTTTATGCTAAAGAAAAGACTGATGTGGAATCTGATAAAAACCATCAAATACTTTAAATATTCAAACAGGAAGCAAATAATCTGCTCTATTTATACCCACTAGGTATGGCTAAACATAACAAGAAAAAAAAGTAGAATTAAAACTAAGAAGGCCTTTTGAAAAGAGAAGATAGTTTACATTTCTTCTGCAGGATTAGGGTTTTCTGCTGAAGTATAATAAATGTAACGCATGTAACTGGCAAGAATGACAAATATATTGACCAATATATTTGATTTTGCCTTTTGGGAAGTTATTGGACAATATGACTAATTTGTATCTTCCCCAGAACAATTTTCTATCGTTTTGTGTGTCATTAGGACCAGAGAACTTTGAACCATGCATGGAGGTGAGATTTTAGGGTGGATTGGCATAAGGTATACAACTTGTTCCTCTCATTATTTAGTCCAACATCCTTACCCAATTTCTAGTGCACACTGAATTCTCAAGAGTGCTTCCCAGTTTCACATCTGGCCCCATACTTGTTACTGGAAATATGGAGGAGAAATAATTTGCTTTCCTCATAGGTTGGTGTACTTTTTTTTTTTTCTCCCCTCAGTGAGCTTTTTTTAGATCCAAAGTTAAACTAGGGCGGCAATCTTAGCTTTGAGAAATAAAATGCGCTCTTTTTTTTGTTTTTTGTTTTTTGTTTTTTTTTTAAATAATGGTCATAAAAAAAATTACAAAGGAAAGAAATAAATATTAAAGCTGTAAAAAGTGATAGTTTTAGACCTCTGCATCTTCCAAGAAAACTTCCACCAAATATTTACCTTTTCGTTTTTTGCCATGGAATTACTTTGTGTGTCTTAGCATGAAGAAGAAGAAGGCTTTTTGCCAGTTATTCTCAATATCACCACTCTGGGTGATGTCTTCCTTCCCCCCCCCCATTTTACACTGTAATGCTATATAGAAAATGCTTTAACTGTGCCTACACACTGTGAATTCAAAAAGATAGTTAAGTTAACAAACAAAACAAGCAGTGTTGCTTTTCTCATGTTTGCTCCTGAAGTCATTACGTGGGAGAGTGATAAACACTGTTTTATCGGGATAAAAATTATAAAGCTAAGTGAGGAAATGGGAGTAAAAAAACTAGCCCTAATAATACAACCTCTTTCAAAGATATATGCATATAATAAGTGTCATTTTCTGGATAAGTATACATACACACACACATATATAAAGTTTGTAACAATTTCTCTTAATTTGATAATAAATTGCATTATATGTTATCTGTATACAATGAATATATTGACAAACATAACCCCAAAAATCTGTGCTTTTATGTGAGGTAATGAAGGTGGCTATAAGCCAACAATGTGCGCTTGCAGCCCAGAAAGCCAACCGTGTGCTGGGCTTCATCAAAAGAGGCGTGACCAGCAGGTCGAGGGAGGTGATCCTGCCCCTCTACTCTGCTCTGGTGAGACCCCACCTGGAGTACTGCGTCCAGCTCTGGGGGATCCAGTACAGGAGAAACATGGAGCTGTTGGAGCGAGTCCAGAGGAGGCCGTGAAGATGATCAGGGGGCTGGAGCACCTCTGCTATGAAGACAGGCTGAGAGAGTTGGGGTTCATCCTGCAGAAGAGAAGGATCTGGGGACACCTTATAGCAGCCTTCCAGTACCTGAAGGCGCTACAGGAAAGATGGAGAAGTACTTTTTCCAGGGTCTGTAGTGACAAGACTAGGGGTAATGGTTTTAAACTGCAAGAAGGTAGATGTAGATTTTTTGTGAGGAAGAAGATGAGGGTGGTGAGGCACTGGAACACGTTGCCCATAAATGTCATGGATGCCCCCTCCCTGGAAGTGTTCAAGGCCAAGTTGGATGGCGCTTTGAAGAACCTGATCTAGTGAAACATGTCTCTGCCCATGGCATGGTGGTTGGACTAGACGATCTTTAAAGGTCCTTTCTGACCCAAACCTTCCTATGATTTTATGATTCTGTGATTTGCAACAGCAAATTGTTCTCAATGTTTTTGTCCATTTGTTTACTTTCCCCAAAGTCTTCAGTGTGAAAGACATACCTGTACCTCTGAGTGGAGTCAATGTTCAAACTGAAGTTATTCTGGACATGAGATTTCATCAGAAGAAGAGATTGAAGTGTAGGTTACTACCACAATTTCAGATTTATGGGAAATCAATATTACTCCCAGGTGTACTGGATGTCCGGTCCTAAAAGTAAGAGTAACTATTATATTTTTTGTGCAGGTGAACATTAACATTTCTTAAGCTTATTGAAGTATTCTGTGCTCTATTGAATAACGACATAGCCATTACTTTATTGCTCATGCACGATGCTGGGAAAAGAAAAAAAAAAAAAACGAATGAATGCTGAACTTGATACTTTCATTTACAGATCAGGGATTTCTTTTATCACAGTGATATATGCATATCTGAAACTTCCTCTATATTTTTAAATACACCACCATCCCCCTCATGGTAGTAAAAGGAATGAAGACCTTAATTTCTATGAAGCAGTAAAGCTGAAAGGCCTGGATCCTTAAGATATGCAGATATGCCCAGCTCCTACTGAAATCACCATGTGATCAGGAAGTGATGTACCTAAGCGACCTGATCAAACCTACACAGAGAATTCATGACAGAAGAGGTATTATGCCCAGTTTCTTTATACATAGACTAAAATAGAAGTAGGTCTTTTAATTCACCTTGATGTCCCCAGTCCTCAAGAAAAATTGCCTCTGATATTAGTAACTGAAAAAAAGAGTGAGGGATAATGGTACAGAAGTTGCGGTTAGGTAGATAAATTCATATTTCATAGAATAACAAAGACAAAATTCTACCATGACTACTTCCATTGGCTTTAAAAAGTGTTTACACTGACCATGGGGTGTGGATCACAGACCAGCAGTTACGTGCCATTTCTGAAAGAAGAAAATAGTATGATTTCCTGGTCAGGAAGGTAACCTCTCATGAAAGTAACTTTCACTGTGTCATTCTCTATCCTGATCAAAAGATTTTAATAACTTTATTTCTTATTAAAACATCTTTTTCCTTGTTCATGATGAAAGAACTCATTTAAACAGGAAAACTCAAGTACCTTTTCTCCAATAGCTACAGGGTCTTACTTTTTTTTTTTTTTTTCTTTCTTGTCTATAGTTCCTTCAAATTAAGTTGTTCCTTGCAGTTAATTTGCTGTGAAAGGTAACCCTCATTTCAAACCACTCTTCTGGCAACATCAGCATTTGATACAGTAAATAAATTTTCAGTTATCTTCATATTCCACCAAATATACCAAGTACTGTCCCACCACAAATTGTGATCAAGTATTAAAGACTCCTGAGAACTAAATGATCCAAGCTCATAAGCTCTGAATCCCATGATAAATTATACAAAAGGGGCACTTGAAGAGATTTGTAACTGATTTTGCCACTCAGAACACCTCCATTTCAATTAGAGGTAACCAAGAGGCATGACACTGAAGAGCAAAACTAATAATTTTTGCTGATGTCAAGAAAGGTTATGGGAGGTGAGGGGATAGAAGCAATGACTTCCATAAAATGTATGTAATACAAGTGCTTTTGTCCCTGTTTTATGTCCTTGAAGGGGAGAAGAGCCATTTACATTTTGTTTCTACCCCACAGCTTGGGCACTGCCCTGAAGAGTGGAGCCCACCCACCATAGGATAACTTTGGGCCAGGAAAGCTCAGGTGGAAATAGATACATGTTCATTTCACTGACTGGAGATAAAAATTGCTTAGTTCACTTCATGGTCATGATTTACATCCAAACATGTGCATCATGGAAATCCCTACAACCAAGCCAACCAAAACCACAGTATATATAATGCCTCTGGGAAACTGCGGCAAGAATTTTGGCAACTGCCAGCCAGTTCACTGGTCTGTTAGCCCAATTTTGACTGCTCTGACTTCCAAACTTTTGGGATCCCCTGCTTCAGTGGCCGCCACCCCCTCTGCCACAACTGCAACATCTGTTCCCTGTGGAGCACACAAATGCTGTCCTCCTGACCTCTCTTACATATAAGACCTGTTCAGCTCAGCACCCTGTACCTTTTACAGCACAAAAAGACATTTTCTTCTCATTTTTAGCACCCTTAAGTTGGGTTGTCTGTGTTGGACAGTGACAGGTATAAAAGTAGGCTGGCTGCTTCAGTTGCATTTGTAGCTAATATACCATTATTTCTTTTTTTCTTTTTTTCTCCTTCTTCAAGGAAAATAAACAGGCCAGGCAGATGTGACTTGTGTTACCACATGCAAGTGATTAGACCACGCTAGTGTAAATGATTACAGTCACTCTGTAGTCACTAGATCAATGACAATTTACTTCAATGGAAAGTGTTCCTGTGGAAATCTGACTAATTTTGTGCCAATAATTTCTTGAATTTTGCCTCAAATATATTCAGAAGTTCAAAACATGAAGGCAATATTTCTATAGGTACAGTTGAGTTATATTTCTGTGTTTTATAGGTATTACTCACTGGAAGGCCAGACCTCAGTGTAAGTAATCATTCCCTCTTTGAAGTTTTAAAATTTGTCTTGGTCTTTGGATGTGTTGTTCCTTTTTTAAATAAATGCCACTTAGTCAAAAGACTTAAATTACATTTTTGGGTCCTGGAAAGCTGAAAGCTATAGGAGTTTGCTTCCCTTATCACTAGTAATGAAATCAAATTGCCCACTTTTCTTATGGCACCTGTATATACTGAAAAACACAAATGTTCTGTAAGGAAAAATATTTTATAGCAAGTAAGAGGTCAGTCTCAATGACATTTTGTGATAAAAGGAAAGGCAGAAGATTAGAGAGAAAGTTAAGAACACAGAGAGCATCACCACCCAAAAACAGGTAAGAGCATGTATGGGAAGTTCAGCCCCTGAGAACTGTATTTCAGTGTTATTGTATGTGGCCCTTACTATGAGAGCTCCTGAGAAATTATCTGTCTTTTGAAGCTAACAATAAGGCTTTGCAGAATATAGTTTGGGCCCTGGCAAAAATCACTTAAGCTGTGTTTAATTATTAACCAGTTTAAGAGTGGACCTCTGCTAAGCTAGAGTGGGTCCTTGAGGAGGGTCCACATGAGGAGCACAGAGGGTAAATCGGGGGGGGGAAGTAGTTTTTAGCAATGGGGGAAGGTGAGAAATACCTGGAGCACAACTCCAACTGGTAGAGGGCATAACTGAAACTATTATTTCTATTACTAGTGTTAATATTGGTATATTCTTTCCTAAAAGATTGCAAGCAGTTACATATTTTAACTTAACTTTTTGTATAAATTTTTTTTTTCTAGCAATGTGTTGCATAGGGTAAGATTCATCTTGCCTTCTTGCAATATAGAAGTCCACACAGGAATGTGCAGTGTGTTGGGTTTGCATGGCAAGGTTTTGGTAGCGGGGGTGGGGGGGCTGCAGGGGTGGCTTCTGTGAGAAGCTGCTAGAAGCTCCCCCTGTGTCTGATAGAGCCAATGCCAGCCGGCTCCAAGACGGACCTGCCACTGGCCAAGGCCAAGCCAATCAGCGCCTCTGGGATAACATATTTAAGAAGTGAAAAAAAACCCCAGAGCTTTTGCAGCCGGAGAGAGGAATGAGAAGATGTAAGAAACTCTGCAGACACCAAGGTCAGTGCAGAAGGAGGGGCAGGAGGTGCTCCAGGTGCCGGAGCAGAGATCCCCCTGCAGCCCGTGGTGAAGACCATGGTGAAGCAGGCTGTCCCCCTGCAGCCCATGGAGGAAGGATGAGGGGGTGTAGAGATTCCACCTGCAGCCCGTGGAGGACCCCACGCTGGAGCAGGTGGAGGCACCTGAAGGAGGCTGTGGCCTGGGGGAAGCCCACGCTGGATTAGGCTCCTGGCAGGACCTGTGGCCCTGTGCAGAGGGGAGCCCATGCCAGAGCAGGTTTGCTGGCAGGACTTGTGACCCCGTGGGGGACCCACACTGGAGCAGTTTGCTCCTGAAGGTCTGCACCCTGTGGAAGAGACAACGCTGGAGCAGTTCGTGAAGGACTGTAGCCCATGGGAGAGACTCACATTGGAGAAGTTGGTGGAGGACTGTCTCCCGTGGGAGGGACTCCATGTTGGAGCGGGGGAACGTTGAGAGGAGTCCTCCCCCTGAGGATGAAGAAGCGGCAGAGACACCGTGTGAGGAACTGACCACAACCCCCATACCCCGTCCCCCTGTGCCGCTGCAGGGGAGGAGGGAGAGAAATGGGGAGTGAAGTTGGGCCTGGGAAGAAGGGAGGGGTGGGGGGAGGTGTTTTAAGATTTGATTTTATTTCTCATTCCTCTACTCTGTTTTGCTTGGTGATAAATCAGATGAATTCCCTCTCTAAGTTCGGTCTGTTTTGCTCGTGACGACAATTAGTGAGTGATCTCTCCCTGTCCTTATCTTGACCCACAAGCGTTTCGTTATCCCTTTTCTCCCCTGTCCAGTGAAGGAGGGGAGTGAGAGAGCGGCTCTGGGGGGCACCTGGCCCCCAGCCAGGGTCAACCCACCACAGCAGGTATGTGTATGTGTGTGTGCGCACATGTGTGTGTGTGTGTTCCTTGTTCTAGTCAAATTCCAGAGGGTAGGTCTTTCTAAAAGATGCATATAAATTTCAAAGCGTGTGTTTTTTCTACCCTTCAGCTTTATAAAAACAGAGCTTTTAGAGAAACTGCAATAGTATTAAAAAATAAAAAAAAAAAATGTAAACTCAGCCTGGTTCCACTTGCAAAAATATTAAAGAAAAGAGTTTGGGGAACTTAAAAAATTTGGAGACTTATTTCAATGCTTTCAATTCTTATGTGTAGTTCTCAGGTTATTCTGGATACTCCTGGCTGTCAATAAAGGTAATACAGGATGGTCATAGTGGAAAAAGCTAATACAGTGATTATTAGATCACTATATTACATTTAAAAAAAACTCTCTGAGAATAAGTACCATCACAGCTGGTACTATAAAATCATTCCTCATGTTACCAGCCCTATCAGAAATAATGTACAATCTGTATCTCACACAGGTGGGCAAATCTAAGATCAGATAGACAGACATGCAGATTCAGTTCTCACTTCTGCCTCTAGCTTCCTTTGTCATCTTAAGGATGTTGCTCAATCTCTTCTGTAATTCTCCCTTTACAGCCTAGAGGTAATAGCTCTTTCTTTATGAAGAATTTTAAAAATACTTTCATAAAGATCTGGGATGTGTTTAGGTCTCTAAGTGATGAGAAGCATGTAAGTACTTAGATTTTTGGAGAAGATAATTTTGTCTGCAAGGGAATCAGTCCAGCTGTCCCTTCATGGGCTAATCTCTTGCTAAAATCATTTGGATATTTCCCATGACCAGGCTGTCAAATCCTGTATTTTGGGGTAGATAATTAAAACCCCAAATACTTAGGCATGTGGCTAATTCTGAATACATAAATGGTCCCATTGAAGCCAACATTTGAGTGCCTTTTGGAATCAGAAACTTATGGAACATCTTAAATTAGGGGGAAAAGCTCTTAGAAATTCTCCCTTCTCTGCATTTCAGAATCTTCCCCAATGAACCAAGTGTTTTGCTTATCTGAGCTATGTTTGGCTTATAAAGCAAACTGAAGTCTCTGTTTCAGTGCATTTGACCTTGATGACAACTTTGTTGTTAAACTTTGCAAAGCTAACTAGGTTCCTGTGCCTGTGTTATTAAACATTAAGTAAATAGCACAGAGTACATGGAAAGAATAATAATATTTTTTTTTTTAAAAAGAAAAAAAAAGAAAAAGCCATAAATTGATGGCATGTTTTCCTGAATTTGGGCCATATTCAAGCTCAGATCACTGCCACATGCCACTGTGCCATCCAGTCCCCTACTCACACAACTACTGCAAATGGTATCATTTTGCAACTAATTTACTCGCTTAGTTTTGGCCATTAGTCATTCCCAATATCCTCAATCTGCAGGTAATTTTCCACATTATTAGTTACCCACCTGTCTTATTAAACTGGACTTTCTGAAACCCTGTGTGTCTACATTTTCTGCACCTTTAGATCAAGCAAATAATTGCCTGTACCTGGATGGAAGGATTTAATAGGAAGATTATAGTTGATTCCAAAAGTTAATAACTATAACATCTGGTTTCGCTTTTTAACATTTAAATGATAAATTCAGTGTTTGAAAAGAAAGGAGAAAAAAGTGAGAACACAGAAGAATGAAATCTTCTTATCATTTGTAGGACAGGTTAAATGTAGATGGGCAGAAGGTAGGTTTTACTCTTTCCCACTTAATTTACCACTACCTTGACCCAAAGGGACCAATCTTTATCACATTAAGAGAAAGAATTTCTCAGTGCCGAGACAAGACTTGGCTTCTTTTTCACTAAGAATGCCAAGTGTACTGCATTATGCAAAATCTTAGGTATCTTCCGCTGCTCTTTATGATAGACTATGGCTGTTCTGAGATGTCTCAACTCATTTCTATTCAGATCTCTATAAAACCATCTGCACGGGAAGAGTTTTAAATATTGCTGGGTAAAACTGGGAACATTTTTTTTCCAAATCAGTTCAGAAAGGATGAGGGAAAAAAGAGAAACAGAAAGAGAAAAAGAAGAAGGAAGAAGAATCTGGGGTCTGGCTGTCCAGACCTGAGATGCTAAGGGCTGTATTGGCAGCTGTCCACGGGCACAAGTGCTAAACCTGTTTTGCATATAAATTGACACAGTTAAAAACGATGCACATGTCTTTAGCAGATGCATTTTCCTTGCTAGGCAAATAAAAACATGCTTGTTGCTTAGGTTCACCTGCAATGAAAACAAAATGCCCAAGAGCTATTCAAGAGGAATAACAGACTTGAGCTCCAGCCTGAATGACTCATTAGTCTTTATGGATTCAACATCCAAATCTAAGTGTTGAAGGCCTGACAGCCCACCCTGGAGGGAGAGTACTTTTAAAAAGAACTGAGTATCATAGGCACGTTGTGGGCAATGTAATTAACCTACCCAGGTGAAACTCTCCTTAGGGAGACATTTACTCCCCGAGTCTTCAAGATTTGCTGAATATGGTAGCAGCAGAAATGGAGGAAGTTATCCTAGTCCTGTTGCTTCATCTGGGGTTAAACATAATGTCCCTTTCTTGTAAGTCAATTCAGAGGGTATAGATTCACCAAATTAAATTAGAAACACCTTGGACCCTCTAAGTAAACTCTGATATAGAAGAAAGATGCTCTCTCTTCATCTTGGACCTTTTCTTCCTCTCTGAAAGTTGGGATGGAAGGGTCTCCCTTATAGAACTCTGACCAGAGAAATCAATACACAATTCTTTCCCAGATCTATTATGTGGACTCTGCTGTTCCTTAACTGATACACCTATGGCAAAAAGACTTCCTGAATTCCATGCCAGCTGAAAGACTTGAAACCAAGTCTATTCTTGCATCTGTCCTCTGGTCAAAGAGTTTTCTTCATATACTGACATAGAATATATAGATAGTAACCTCTGAAACCAACAATATTGTAGTAATGTGTACTGTAAGATGCATGAGTGTCTTCTGGCCCAACTGAAATCCATGACAGAAAGTCTGTCAACTTCAGCACCAAGGTTTTACCAACTAGCTGTCTTCATTCTGCTTCGGGCATTTCCCCACATGTTGATTTATGGGTAACTTCAACGTGTTATCAATTTTGAAAGAGCTACTTTGGATTTGAACAACTGAAATCATAACTTCAGGACACTGTCATTACATCTCCAGGTCTCTCACTGGGGTGTTTCTGCGCTGATTTTGACTCCCTTCTTAGTTCTCATTTTACGCCACAAAAAGCCTAAAGTCTGTCCTATAGTGCTGTTATGACACTACATGAAATCCTGATGTTATTTCAACCAACAGCAAAATTCTTAATAATTCAGACAGTTTCAGCTAAACCTGGTATCTGTAACAGCGCTGTCAGAATTTGAGAATCTGTAGATTTATGTACTTTTGTCAGAAGTTCAAGTATTTTGTTCCTCATACAAACTGAAACTGGCTACGTGTAAAATGAACATAAAATTAATAATCTGCTTTGTGTTTAGTGAGTACTACGTAATTAATATTTCTGGATTTTTTTCAAGGAGGGAAAAACCATATAATTGCTATTGTTATTAATTTATATTTGCATGGTACTCTAACTGTTTGAAGTAGTGACTCTGAACTTCCCTTGTTTTTCTTTCTCCCTCCATCTGCCACCTCCCCCTCCCCCTTCTCCCCTCCTTCTTTTCTTTTTCCTTTCTAGGTAAAGTCCAAGTGTAATTTTCTGCAATAAATTATCAAGCAGGCATCTCCACACCCCCCCCCTTTTTTTTTTTTAATAAAAATTGTCTAGGTGTTTGGGGTTTTCTTTCTTCTTCTAATGCAGATATGGAAAAGAGAATGATTAAGGAAAAAAGTCTCTTGTTAAATTTTTGATCCTCACAATATAGGTTGGAGTGATGGATATAGTATGTGCTATGAATGGAATATACCAAAATGGTGAATTCAGACCAGCACTACTACTTGGGCTATTAGTTGAATTCTTTGCACCTTTAATTCATATCACAGCAATAATGACATTGTTGGGGAACCTAAAACTTGTAAATTGGGAAACAGAGTTGTGATGATTTACTAGAAATTGCTGGATATTATTAACTGATGTTTATTTCTTGCAACATATAAACTGTAATTCATTGCCCAAAAACTAAATAAAAATTATTTTACTGCCAAGTCCTTTCTACTTTTTCATGAAATACTATGTAAAGGATGCAAAAGGTCCAGGCTGCAGTTGCCACAAGTACCAAGCCCTACAGAAATCATCTGGAAAGTGTTTCAGTTACAGGATGCACTCCTTAGTCCTAAAACTTCTCATAAAAAGCAAATCCTACAAATAAATTTCTAAAATAATAATGAAACAGCACAATTCTTTGTTCTTATTTGTAGAATCATAGAATCATAGAACCATAGAATCGTAGAATCATAGAATCATAGAATCGTAGAATCATAGAATCACAGAATGGTTTCGGTTGGAAGGGACCTCAAAGATCACCTAGTTCCAACCCCCCTGCCATTGGGCAGGGACACCCTCCACTAGACCATGTTGCCCAAAGCCTCATCTAACCTGGTCTTGAACACTGCCAGGGATGGGGCATCCACAGCTTCTCTGGGCAACCTGTTCCAGTGCCTCACCACCCTCACAGGGAAGAATTTCTTCCTAACATCTAATCTAAATCTACCCTCTTTTAGTTTAAACCCATTACCCCTTGTCCTGTCACTACACTCCCTGATAAACAGTCCCTCTCCAGCTTTCCTGTAGGCCCCTTCAGGTACTGGAAGGCCGCAATTAGATCTCCCCGGAGCCTTCTCTTCTCCAGGCTGAACAACCCCAACTCTAGAATCATAGAATCATAGAATCATAGAATGGTTTGGGTTGGAAGGGACCTCAGAGATCACCTAGTTCCAACCCCCCCACCATGGGCAGGGACATCCTCCACTAGACCAGGTGGCCCAAAGACCCATCCAACCTGGCATTGAACACTTCCAGGGAGCCAGGAGCAGCCACAGCTTCTCTGGGCAACCTGTTCCAGTACCTCACCACCCTCACAGTAAAGAGTTTCTTCAGTTATGCTTCAGCTTAAATCCATTACCCCTAGTCCTGTCACTCCCTGCCTTTGTAAACAGTCCCTCTCCAGCTTTCCTGTAGGCCCCTTTAGGTACTGGAAGGCTGCTATAAGTTCTCCCCGGAACCGTATCTTCTCCAGGCAGAAAAACCCCAACTCTCTCAGCCTGTCCTCATAGAAAAGGTGCTCCAGCCCTCTGATAATCTTTGCAGCCTCCTCTGGACTCACTCCAACAGCTTCATGTCCTTCTTGTCCTGGGAACCTCAGGGCTGGACACAGTACTCCAGGTGGGGTCTCACAAGAGTGGAGTAGAGGGGCAGGATCACCTCCCTCGACCTGTTGGTCACACTTCTTTTGATGAAGCCCAGCACACGGTTGGCTTTCTGGGCTGCAATCATACATTGCCAGCTCATGTTGAGTTTCTTGTCCACCAACACCCCCAAGTCCTTCTCCTCAGTGCTCGTCTTAATCCATTCTCCCCCCTGCCTGTAGCTATGCTTGGGATTGCCCTCACCCATGTGCAGGACCTTGCACTTGGCCTTGTTGAACTTCGTGACGTTTGCACAGGCCCGCCTCTCAAGCATCAATCCAAGGTCCTTCTGGATGGCATCCCTTCCCTCCAGCATGTCAACCACACCACACAGCTTGGTGTCGTCGGCAAACTTGCTGAGGGTGCACTTGATCCCACTGTTCATGTTGCTGACAAAGATGTTAAAACATTGTCGGTCCCAGTACCGACCCCTGAGGAACGCCACTCATCACTGTTCTCCACTTGGACATTGAGCCATTGACCACAACTCTTTGAGTGCGACCATCCAGCCAACTCTTTATCCACCAAGTGGTCCATCCATCAGATCCATATTTCTCCAATGTAGAGACAAGGATGTCATGCTGGATAGTGTCAAATGCTTTGCACAAATCCAAGTAGATGACATCAGTTTCTTTTTGCTTACCTACCAATGCTGTAACCCCATCTTAGAAGGTGTGTTGGGTTTGCGTGGCAAGGTTTTGGTAGTGGGGGGGCTACAGGGGTGGCTTCTGTGAGAAGCTGCTAGAAGCTTCCCCTGTGTCTGACAGAGCCAATGCCAGCCGGCCCCAAGACGGACCCACCCCTGGCCAAGGCCAAGCCAATCAGCGCCTCTGTGATAACATATTTAAGAAGGGAAACAAAACAGTTGGAGAGCTTTTGCAACTGGAGAGAGGAGTGGGAAGATGTAAGAAACTCTGCGGACACCAAGGTCAGTGCAGATGGAGGGGGAGGAGGTGCTCCAGGCGCCGGAGCAGAGATCTCCCTGCAGCCCGTGGTGAAGACCATGGTGAAGCAGGCTGTCCCCCTGCAGCCCATGGAGGAAGGATGAGGGGGTGTAGAGATTCCACCTGCAGCCCGTGGAGGACCCCACGCTGGAGCAGGTGGAGGCACCCGAAGGAGGCTGTGGCCTGTGGGAAGCCCATGTTGGAGCAAGTTCCTGGCCGGACTGGTGGCCCCGTGAAGAGGGGAGCCCACGCCAGGGCAGGTTTGCTGGCAGGACTTGTGACCCCGTGGGGGACCCCACGCTGGAGCAGTTTGTTCCTGAAGGTCTGCACCCTGTGGGAGAGACCACGCTGGAGCAGTGCGTGAAGGACTGTAGCCCATGGGAGAGATTCCATGTTGGAGCAGGGGAAGGTTGAGAGGAGTCCTCCCCCTGAGGAGGAAGAAGCGGCAGAGACACCGTGTGATGAACTGACCACAACCTCCATTCCCCGTCCCCCTGTGCCGCTGAGTGGGGAGGAGGGAGAGAAATGGGGAGTGAAGTTGGGCCTGGGAAGATGGGAGGGGTGGGGGGAGGTGTTTTAAGATTTGAAGTTATTTCTCATTGCTCTACTC
This sequence comes from Grus americana, assembly GCF_028858705.1. Taxonomy (NCBI): domain Eukaryota; kingdom Metazoa; phylum Chordata; class Aves; order Gruiformes; family Gruidae; genus Grus; species Grus americana. Next base: position 7,243,641 of record NC_072891.1, on the reverse strand, counting down.
TGTTTTGCTTAGTAATAAATCAGATGAATTCCCTCTCTAAGTTCAGTCTCTTTTGCTCATGATGATAATTAGTGAGTGATCTCTCCCTGTCCTTATCTCTACCGAGGCCTTTTGTTATACTTCTCCTCCCCATCCTGCTGGGGGAGGGGTGAGTTAGCGGCCGTGTGGCGCTCAGCTGCCAGCTGGGCCTAAACCATAACAGAAGGCCACCAAATTTGTCAGGCACGATTTGCCCTTAGTGAAGCCGTGTTGGCTGTCACCAATTACCTCCTTGTTTTCCGCATGCCTCAGCATAGTTTCCAGGAGGATCTGCTCCAGGATCTTGCTGGGCATAGTAAGACTGACCAGCCTGTAGTTCCCTGGGTCTTCCTTTTTTGCTTTTTAAAAATGGGTGTTATATTTCACCTTTTCCCACCAAAGGGAAATTCACTGTGCCACTACTTCTCAAATATGATGGAGAGTGGCTTAGCAACTTCACCCACCAGTTCACTCAGGACCCGTGGATGCATCTCATCAGGTCCCAAGGACCTTCAGGTTCCTTAGATGGTCTCAAACTTGATCTTCTCCTATAGTGGGCAGTTCTTCATTCTCCCAGTCCCTGCCTGTGCCTTCCGAGGCTTGGGCAGTGTGGCAAGAGCCCTTGCTGGTGAAGGCTGAGGTAAAAATGTCATTGAGTGCCTCAGCCTTCTCCTTACCCCAGGTAACCAGGTCTCCCATTTAATTCTGAGAGAGGGCTCATGTTTTCCCTAGTCTTCCTTTTATTACTAGCATACCTATAGAAGCTTTTCTTGTTGCCTTTCACATCCCTCGCCAGATTCAATTCCATCAGGGCTTTGGCTTTCCTAACCTGACCCCTGGCTGCTCGGACAATTTCTCTGTATTCCTCCCAGGCTACTTGCCCTTGCTTCCACCTTCTGTAGGCTTTCTTCTTGTGTTTGAGTTTGTCCAGGAGAAACTTGTTCATCCATGCACACTTCTTGGAGTTTTTGCCTGTACTTTTTCTTTGTTGGGATGCATCACTCCTGAGTTTGGAGGAGGTGATCCTTGGACACTAACCAGCTTTCTTGGACTCCTCTTCCCTCCAGGACTTTGTCCCATGGTAGTCTACCAAGCAGATCCCTGAAGAGGCCAAAGCCTGTTCTCCTGAAGTCCAGGGTAGTGAGCTTGCTGTGTGCTCTCCTCGCTGCCCTGAGGATCTTGAACTCCACTATTTCATGGTCACTGCAGCCAAGGCTGCCCTTGAGCTTCACATTCCCCATCAGCCCTTCCTTGTTGGTGAGAACAATAGTACTGTATTCTACCCACTCATGCCTCTTGGAAATGAATGTTTCAGCATGAAAGCTGTTCTGTGACTTCATCCAATATCTGAAAGCAGGTAAAAACTAAACAAAAAATGCCATTTGAACAATGACATTGGGAAATCCAATTAACATTAAATTAGGCTGAGATTATACATCATAGGCAATTAGGGTAGGACTTTGAAAAGTACTTTCCCTCTCTGATGCTTTCAAACATTTCAGTGTTAATATTCCAACACAAATGCTATTTTTCCCCACAGGTTCTACAAAGAATGAATTTTTGATTACTCGATATGGTTGATCAGACCAAGTTTATCAGTTGTTTTTTTTCCTCTCCAAACTTCAGCCATTTATTTCCTTCTCCTTCCCCTCTAAGAACTTCAGCAAACACTGCATTTACTACCCCTGCAAATGGCAAGAGAAAGTTACCTTTTATTTATGAGTGATCATTTTTTCCTGTCTATATTTTGACAAATAACATGGCAGAAAATGATTAAGGGTCTCATTTTACAATGTGACTTGTATGTTATTTATTGTCAAAATAAAAGTCACTTTGTGAATTGAAGTTTTTAATCATTTTTCCCCTCTTTCAGGAAATGGTTTTGTCAAAAAATGATGATATTTGAGAGTGCTGGGTTTTTTAATGGCAGGTATGATCCCTGTAAGGAGTTTATCACTAATTATTTCACTGTACTACAATTATATGGATAAAGTATTTTTTATTTATTTTCCATTTAAATACTCTTTGTTTTCCCCATATTGTTCATAGGAATATTACAGTGCCCTGAGTAGCTCCCACACAAAATAAAGTATAAGATATTCAAACTTCTTTGAAAACATTTTCCCTTTCTTCTTTCAGGAACATATTATATCAAATAGCCAATTAAATTAAGCAACAAACATCATGAAGACTCTAATTTTCTTGTAAATCAGACCTCTGTTTTCAAACTTCTCCATGGAAATTACCATTTCTTTGGCCCAGCTTCACCAATGCAAGTGAATTATACATGTGGTGTGATTTAACCCCAGCCAGCAAGCAAGCACAATGCCGCTGCTCACTCACTCCCCACCCCCGGTGGGATCGGGGAGAGAATCAGAAGGGTAAAAGTGAGAAAACTTGTGAGTTGAGATAAAGACAGTTTAATAGGTAAAACAAAAAGCCACATGCACAAGCAAAGCATTCGCGGCTTCCCATGGGCAGGCAGGTGTTCAACCATCTCCAGGACAGCAGGGCTCCATCACACTTAATGGTGACTTGGGAACACAAACGCCATCACTCCGAATGTCCCCCACTTCCTCCTCCTTCCCCCAGCTTTATAAGCTGAACATGACATCATATGGTATGGAATATGCCTTTGATCAGTTGGGGTCAGCTGTCCCAGCTGTGTCCCCTCCCAACTCCTTGTGCACCCCCAGCCTCCTCGCTGGTGGGGTGGGGTGAGGAGCAGAAAAGGCCTTGGCTCTGTGTAAGCACTGCTCAGCAGGAACGAGAACATCCCTGTGCTATCAGCACTGTTTTCAGCACAAACCCAAACCATAGCCCCGTACTAGCTGCTATGGAGAAAATTAACTCTATCCCAGCCTAAACCAGCACATCTCCATGTTACATCCCATCTAACTTTAGACAATTTCTAGGAAGTTAAAAATAATTTTTGTCAGTCTCCCTCTGTATTGAATAAAGACAGAGAAGCACTTCCAGAAGATGATCCAGAACTGGTCTGATTAGGTCAGCTTTGGTTGTTCATTGAATGCACAAGTGTCCATCAGCTGATTGTGAAAAAATATAAATCATCAGCTTTCTGATAGAAGTATGCTAAGTGCTCGAACTCAGATACAAGTATATAACTTTGTTCAGATACACCTACACATGCTTTTCAGGGTGTTTCTCAGAGAATTATCCCAGAAAACCTTGCAAATGGCCATTAACTCATCACAACTTTATGGGGGATACTAGGGCAGTGCTGTGGTCAGTTTGTAACTATAGCAAATGAGGCCAAATATGTCAGAAACGTAATGAGGAGTCAAAAAAAAGTCCTACATCTCAGCCTTATCCAAATATCTATCAGCTGCCTCTGTGGGTAATATTGAGAGAAAAGTGGCAGCTAAACAGGTAAAACAGAGTGTCCTATTATGCCCTGTATTGCTATGATGTTGTTATTTAATACTTAACACCAAAGTTTTTTAATGGAAGTTACTGCAGAGGGAAATCATGTTAGAAGTGATAGCATTTTCTTGCTATTCATGAAGCATTGTAGTCAAACATCCCCACATAGACTACAGGGTCCATGGAAACTTCTGCCAATTGTGCTAATACAGCAATACAGTTACTGTCACATGGGTACAAGTACCGCACTGGCACTTACTCTGTGAAAGCTGGGCTTCTAATTTCTCATTTTGTTTAAACACTAGGACGTAAAAAGATCACTTTTTATCCTGGAGTACAAATAGTTTGATGTCATATCTGTTCATTCAGCATGGTCCTTTCCCCACAGGACACGAGGAAAGGCTGATTTAGTGAGAACAGCTCATACAAGTGGATGCTTGATGGGCTGAAACAGGGAGCTGAGCTGCTCTTCTTACCACACACATACAGGTATTGCGATAGGGGTTGAGAATGGCCCCTGACAGAGCAAGCAGCCGGTGGCAGTTGTTTTGACAGGAGTCATGAGACTCAGTGACTGCTGGTAAGGGATAATTTAGCTTAACGAAGAGTCTCAAAACCTAAATTTGACTTCTCGTCCCTATACCCTATCCTCTAAACTCCCATCTAATGCTGTTTCCAAAGAAAGGACTTGCAAATGGAAAAAGTGGCATATTATTGGCAAGGAGAGAACTTAGAGTTCTTGATTCTCAGATGAGTATCAACTGTGATAATCACAATGCAAACTCCTTCTAATTTGCTGCACACCTTTTTTTTCCCAGTCATGGAGATACATGTCTCAATAGAGGAAAAAGCTGAGTTGAGGTGCTGTTCTAAAAATGTCATCTTACTGGTATTTCTAATCAGGGCAAATTGTTTGGATTATTCAGAGAGTGGGCTGATCCTGATGGTACCACATTGCATTTCTAACTGGTCACTAATCAGACTTTATCTTATCTTGTCTTATCGTATTTTAACATTCAATCTGCAGTAGCTACACATATACTTTCCCTCCTCAGTGCTGGGCAGTTTTTACTTGCTTCAGCCAGTGAACATGTCAGCCTCGAGAGGAAAGAGGTACATGTGTAGGTCACAGAGATCAGAAAAGAAAGAATTTAGGCAGCGAAACCCTGATGCAAAACATCTAAGGAGGGACAGTTTGAAATTGCCATGTGGGACTCTGAACGCGAGGGTGTTAACTAGCAGCTCACAAGCTTTGCCTATTCCTCTGCTCCTGCTCCAGTTTGACAGGATTGGTACAAGGAAGCTCTCAAAACTGTCAAACAAGCACATTTGATGAGTCCAGGTTCTTTTCAAACCCTATGGCAACATCCTTTTTTCATGCAGTAAAAGCTTGTTACCTGTTCACAAACATAGTCCCGCTTCAAAGCTCCCTGCTCTGTTTCCACTGCTGATTTCTGTACTTTCCCAGTTATTCAGCATCAAACCCACAAAGTCCTGGACTGCTGGACTCCTGAGGGTTTCTTTTTTTTCTTTTTTTTTTCTTTTTTTTTCTTTTTTCTTTTTTCTTCTTTTTTCTTTTTTTTTTCCTTTTTCCCCCTCAAGATCCTAAGCTTAGCATTTCCCCTCTGTCATTCTGCTTTATGAGAACAAAAGCAAAAGGAGTGAGATTGTTTAGCTAGATCTAACACACAGCAAACACTTCAAGTAAGAAAACAGATAGTTGAAGATCCTCTCCATGGGTCTGTGGTACTCAAATAATGTTGATTTAATAAAGTACATCAACAGCTTGGCAAGACAGTACATAATGAAGCACAGCACCAGCCAAGTAAGATCATGTACAGACACACAGGATATGAGAGCACTGCACAGATGTCACCAGCTCTGTAAGACATTTACACACAAAACACAGGACATGACAAAATATACATTTACATGGCATGAACTGAAACTGTGCTGTGTGCCAGTGTGGACATGGTGTAATAACAGATTCCTATAATCTTCCCCCCCCCCCCCCCCCCCCCCCCAGCCATCCAATCTGATGTAATTTGATCTGACCAGCTATTTTGCTTTGCTTTTGGTCCCTGAGCAACAGAGCTGTACATGGAAAGTTATGGGACTGCTGGGGTAATAATAAAGTATGTAAAGGGTACAACGAAACATGCAGAAGGAGTCCTAAAATAATTATGTGGCAGCAAAGCAGCTTTGTCCATAATGAAATTAGTCCATTCTCTTCACTGCAGTGTCTCTAAGCAGAAGCTCTCTGTTTTGTCCCTCCACATGGCAGAGTGTGCGATTCCATTTGGAGAATATTGGGATCAACTAAGATGGAAAGACATTGCCAGGAGTCGCAAAGTGCAAAGCCAGGAAATAGGGAAGGCAGATTTTTTGCTTGTTTTTGTTAAAATATTTGTTGCTGTTTTACTATACGAGTTGCTTTTGCAACTCAGCCATTTGTTGCACTTGTGCTGACATGGTTAAGTCTATAGTCTCAAACTTTGGGTAGAACTGGGTCCAGAGGAAACTTCAACCATTGGTGATGAGCTGTGTAAGGTCTTATGCAAGTCTCAACCACAGAGAAGATATTGTCTGTACAAGGAAGAGAGCTGAATTTTTAACTTTTCTGTTTGGTACAGGAACCTCAGCCTGGCTACAGTGCTGCCCATATGGGAAATATAAGTCTAAGCTAATATTTCTGCTCTGAGTTTCCAGCTTAAATCCATCCTCATTACCGACATCTTTTCTTATTTTCAAATGATAGTACAGAACTTTGTGCGGGATGCTGGATGCTAACGAGAAATATCACTGTCTAGGGTTTTGTTTCCAGCTATGGTGAGTTTTCTTCACTGTTATGAGATTTCATAATGCATGATAGGAACCAGAAAACCAGAACTCTTTTCAAATAAGTACTGACAACAGCCACACAAAACAGGACCTTCCCAGAGCCATTAGTAACCTGAAAGGCTAAATACATCGGTCTGCTATCATTCTCTACAACAGCCTGTAAGGCGATTGTGGCAAAGTGCATGTCCGTCCCTTTTCCCAAGTAACAAGTGATAGGACGAGCAGAAATGGCCTCAAGTTGCACCAGGGGAGGCTAGATTAGATATTAAGAAAAATTTCTTCACCAAAACGGTTGTCAATCATTGGAACAGGCTGCCCAGGGAAGTGGTTGAGTCACCATCCCTGGAGGTATTTAAAAGATGTGTAGATGTGGTGCTTAGGGACGTGGTTTAGTGGTGGACTTGGCAGTGCTAGGTTAACGGTTGAACTCGATGATCTTTTCCAACCTAAATGATTCTATGATACTATACCTGTCCCATCCCACTCAGGGGTTGATGGTGAGGTTAACTTTTTAATTCTCTGCGCAGTAATCAGAAGTAACGACAATTACTTTAGAGGTTCAAACCAATCATAAATTTACTTAAAACTCAGTGGAACTACAAAAGATAGAGGCTTGGCAAAAGTCATAACAATGCTCAAAATTTAGCAAAACTATGAAAGGTAAGGGTTTAGCAAAACATGTGATGATATTACCCTAATGTGCCAAAAGTTAAGTTAGAGACAAAGAGAGTGATAGAGAGGAAAAGAAAGAGAGAAAGAAAAGAGAGCGAGAGAGAAGATATCACCACCCTTGGATCCAGTGATGTTCTCAGCTCGTAGTTGTAGTCTTCAGGTGGTGGGTGCGTGCCGAAAACTTATGTTTTCCCTTTTTATAACCCGATGTGCCCACCCCATAGGCGGGGGTCTGACATCACTGCGCAGGCACAATATGTGCTCAGGAATGTTCAGAAATGTTCTAGAAATGAGTCGGTGGGTTGTGGGGGTCCGGGGGTCTCACTGCCCCCCTTCAGGGCTGACCAAGTGAGTGGTGATCTGTCACAGGCACATGGTGCACAGGGCACAGATGGTCATTGTTTACGTGTTTCAGGAATAGAGGAGTGGTCTCACAAGGCGTTATCCTGCCTCCGCAGGCTCCGTTCTTGTTCAACGCTCCCTGGTCATCATCAGCCCATCCCTGTCCATGTCAAGATGGGTGTTTGCGACATTCACTTGTTATCAGAGCTTCACAGTACCAAAAAGGCTAAACACTATTTCATGAGGGTTTTTTGATGATTTAGGAAGTATATGTCTATATCCAAAAGCCTTTAAAATGCAAGGTCCTTTTCTATACATTCCTGTGTGACCTTCTTAAATCTCAGGCATACAAAGCAGTCATGAAGCACCAAATATTATTATCTGAGCAGGAGGCACTGGAAAAGCCTTCACGTCAGCCATTCCAGGTAAGCAAGCATGGAGAAACTAGAGAACACTAATTTGAAGTGCTGATGGTAAACCGTCATTATCTCCCTGAGCAGAAAGTCATGATTTTTATTTGATAGCAGTTGTAAGAGAGACATTGTGCATGGATGAAAATCCAGTTTCTGAGTATTCACATGTGTGACGTACCTTCTGGAGACAATGGCTAAGCTACATGAAGAGTAATGGTAGGTACCTGGTTGTCTGAGGAAAGTCGCGAGCAAACTGTCTTGCATTAGGCCAAGATTTGCAGGAGTTAAGTGCTGATTTTCAGAGCATGACTATAATTCAGCTTCAAATAATGTGATAAGACAGGCAAAGGCAGAAAATGCTGCTAAAGTCTCTGACAAGGGAACAGAAAATCCTCCACAGTTACGGAGACTCTAAGGACTTCTCTCATTTGTAATTAACTTCTTCCATATAAACCCAGCCTGACCTTGTCTGTACAGTATTGCCCAGACCTTTCATGTGTCATATGGTATATGGCTTGGTAGCATAGCTTGTGTCTCAATGTCAGTGAGTGTCTGGGGCTTGGGATTTTTTTATTGGGTTGTTTTTTTTTTCCCCTCCACTTTATGATGTCAATGACTAAAAGAAAAGCAGTAAGAATGTGGATGTCAAAGAATGTCTTCAAGCCTTTGCAAGAGTATTAGAGGTTGGGAAAGTACAGTTATGAGATGGAATGAAAAAAAAAAAAATTCAACTGAGGTATCAAGACCTTTAAGGTCAGGTGGAGAATATGTGTTTTCCTTACTTTCCTAGTAATCAGGTGCAAACTATCTTTGGTTGCACTTTTAGTTTAAAGGCAAATTAATCACAAAAAAGAATCATTTGGATTTTTTTTTTTTTTAATTATAGAGTCTGAGAGCACTGAGAGGTTTAAGGTTTATTTGCTTGATTCTTTGTGTGCTTTTAAAGTGATTAAATGCGATTGAAGACTGAAAGATTTGAGTCCAAAACCTAGTGAATTGTCTCTATGGGAAACTAATGTAAAGTAAACTAGGGGATGATTATGCAGATTGCTTTGTACTGAGGACCAAATTCACTGCCTGTAACACTGACATCTCAGTGAGATATCACAATTTAGCTGTGCTGCTTTATTGTGACAACAAAGTTCAACTACTGTACCAACGCTCAGTATTAGACCATGTGTCATACATGAACTAAGTTAGCTGAAGGTTTCCAAGTTTACTGTCAAACGGACAAGCTCATTGCACAGCTAATTCTTTTCCTGACCTTGAGGTTCAGAACAAGGATTTCACTTGCCTTTACTAAGACAACACTCAACTGGCCACTGCTCAAGAAGACACATTTTAATTGCATGTTTGTGTACATGTGTGTTCATGTTTATTCATGGTGTTCATACATATATGCCTGTGCTGTGTGTAAGAATTTGTGTATATGGATTTCTACAATATGCCATTTCCACTGATGAGATGAGAACTGATGTTGTGATGTTGTGATGTTATGATGAGAATCTTCCAGAAACTCTGTTTGCTGCAGTGGCCAGTTTTTTTAATTAAAATATGACATCTACATGAAACAGAGAAGGTGCTGAAGTGCCTTTCAAAATCCATTCTTCCCGGGACCCTGATGAAATTATCTATATACTTGTTGAGAAGTGAGTAAGGTTTCACAAAGAGTCAGTAAGCTTGCTTAATGGGCAATTTAAAATTCATTCTGGATCTGGAGTTATACAAAAAAGAGGAAAAAAACCCCTGTGAAACTCCCCACGCACCTCCACAAAACTTTCAAAGACATAAGCGTATTTCAGAAGATTGCAAAGAATGTTATGGCACACACTCACATAAACAAAAAAAGTAATGTTCAGAATCTCCTACAAATTATATAAAGATGACTTGAATAACTCCAGCTTGTCAGTTTTCAAAAATTCTGCTAAACCCCTGAGACAGAAATTCACATATATGTTAATTTATGCATTTATTTGTCACCTCCACAAAGGAAAATGTATTAAGAGCTGGACATTTTACTACATACTTGTACCGTGCAAAATAGACAAGTATAAGTGCACAAGGGGAGGAAATGTGAATAGGAAAGAAAATTGTATGTAGGAGGAGAGATTTTTCAATATGCCAAAGTTAAAATATTTATCTTTTTCTTTGGGTTTTGGGTTTTTGGTTTTGTTTTGTTTTGTTTTTTTCTTCAATTTTTATTCCCTTTACCTCTACCTTCACTGAGCTCTGAGCCATGAAATTTATCCTAGGCTTTATATATGCTGTGAAAACTTTGCATATAAAATGTATATCTACTGCTTCTCAGAAGGGAACAGAAAGTTACCGTCTTAAGTAAAAATCAAAAATAAACTTTACACCTCCCAGATTTGCACAGTAAGTTCAAATGACAGCTAAAGAGCTGGACAAGTGATAAGAACCCTACAGCAAACCTGAGAGCATGTGGCTGTGGATGGGGTTATAAAAAGACTTAGACTTCTTTTCTCTTCTGTGGCTGTTAGTTTGAGCAGTCCTGAGGGTATCAGCCAAAACAAAACTTTGACTACTCCTGTAGACTATTCAAATAAATGGCATGTCCTACGACACTTAAAATAAAATGTTCCTGCATCTGGAGTTGGTGATGGTCTGTGCTTGCAGTGTTCATTAGCAAACCAGGTGGACGATCAGCTCATTCATCTTCTTTACATTGATCAAGGCATGGCTGGTCAAGTGCAGGGAGATCCATGTAATGAGATGGGAACTTCATATCCATGAATCTTTTCTGGATCTCCTTCCTGTTTACTTCTGTGGTATCCTACACCTGCACCCTGTTACCTCCTTGTTCCACACTGGCAGCGGAGGCTGAATTAATGTATCCAATGGACGGGAGCCCTAAGCACCTTCATATAATAATATCTTTAGGTTCTTTCACAAAAAAAAACCCCAAACACCAAAAGCAAAAAAACCAAAACCCAAACCCAAATCAAAATCACTGAAACCCCCCCAGCCTGAGGATTTTACTTCAGAAGTTACAAAGCAACTTGCACATGACATCCCAAGTGCTAACAAACTTACTTGCTTTATCTGGACAATTCACTGTCTACAAGTCAGGTCTTGAACTCCCCAAGAAGCCATTCTTCTCTGTCTCTTTTCTGTACATATCCTTGAACTGATCAGCTACATCAGCAGCGTTAGGTATGAAATAAGAAGCCTGACCTTTGGAATTGGCTCTCCCGACTGATCAGCTCAGCACTGATGTGCCTGGCACATTTTGACAGCACTGGGAGTTGCACATGGGAATTGCACATGTCTAGATGGGAAAATATTTTAGTGAGAGGAAAATTCTATAGAGAGGGGCATGGTGCAGGGAGAATCTGGCTGAACAGAGAGCCGCAGTTTGGCTGGTTATATTCCGTCCATCCTGTGGTGCATAAAATCAGGTTACCCTCAATAGTAAATTCCTAATGCATTCACTGAGTTCACAGTCAAGGAAAAGAATGTCCTATAGATATGAAACCAATTAGGATACAATCTATGTGGAGCTTCTGAGCAGCACCAAAGACCAGAAGACCAGAAATGTCAGCATATGGTCAACTCCCACTGTCCCAATCGCTTTGAAGGTAGGATCCAAGGCTGGGCAAAAAATTCTTCCTTAAAAGATAACTTCTTTTTGGTAAGGCTTTGAGTATCTGAAGTTTATTGTGGTGATTGAATTGAGTCCTTGGTACCGATTATGCTTCCTGAGACGCTCTGTTTCATGTACACTTATGCCTTAATGCATAGCTGTATCTGAGCATTTTGTCATGGTTGCTTTACACAGACTATTGCTAAGAACTCCTCTCAGAAAATGACAGAAAGTGGGATCACCTCCCAGGCCAGGAGAGTGCTGTAACATTTCTGTCACCAACCACTGCCCCATGAGAGCAGTGGAGCGGTGTGCCATATGGTCAGAGCAGCGAGTGTGGTTCTGTGTAGCAGTGGTTCCAGCAGAAAGGGGGATAACCTGTAAATCGGTAAAGTTTGCTGTAAAATGACATTACCATCTCTGTGATGAGGAAAAGGCTTTTGCTTAAATAAGTGCATCAATCTTAGATAAATCTGACAATAATACTTGCCATCAGTGGAGCTTAAAGAGCTTTCCATGGAAAGCTGGGGTCAGCAGTCTGATGTGAAGTGACTTTCCCAGCTCAGCAGCAGAACCAGGAGCAGAATTAAAGTCCTCTGAATTACAGCACATCTTTCTTTGGGCAGTCCTAGTGTGTCCTTCTCTAAAGTGTCACACTCCTTCACCTTGATCTATGTGTGATCATACCCCTAAACCAAAGAAAAGCCATGTGACAGATGTTTGTGTGAACAGCCTGTTGAAATGCTACCAGCGCATCCTGGCATGGTTGATTACCATATGTGTACTGCTTGTTAGACAGCAAAGAAGGACTTTCTTTCAGTTAAGGCGTGAGACACAGATAAAGTCAGATTAAAATTGCACCTCTGCTGCCAGTCTCCTTTCTGATGCTGGGCATTGCTGTTAATTTATCAGACCTACCAGCCATACAACAGGGAAAACATCTTGCAACCCTGGTGAAAAGAGCTATTTAAAACAGCAGATACAAACAAATGGAGATTACAAATGAGTTTTGATTATATGGAACAATGTGATCACTTCAGAAGTGCAAATATCAGAACTTTCTCTTTTCTTTTGCTAGTCAAACAATTTAATAATTTCCAAGATTTCCAGTCTCAAATCAGACTGCAAATGCAGACAAAGTTTTTGTTGGACTGTGACTGAAGATGCTGTTTAAATTTATGGGAAGAAAAGGAACAGTTTTGCCTACTGTGCAAAAACCAGACAGGTACCTTCACTGTTTCCTTTTGCAATCTGCTGAAATGTGGCAGCTCTGAACAAGCTCAACAGCAAGCACAGGCATGGACAAACAGTTAAAAGCTACTCCAGCCAGGCTGTTTAAAGATATAGCAAGTTCATAAAGGATGCCAATCTGAAATACCTATTACTCCAAGGCCTGAGTTCCTTGAACAACATGCTTACAGGAGGCTGTAGACATCATGTTAAATGTTTTTAGCTGTGACAAGCTAGCTGCTTTTCTGGCAGAGAAGACAGAAGGAGGAATAGAGTTGCAGGGAATTAGAACTAACTTGGGACACAATAAAGCTTCCTTGTCTGTGCTCCTTAGCTTCACCCTTTATGTCTGGTAGGATTAAATGTGAGGAAGACCAGACAGTGCTCTCTGTGCTTACCTACAGGGATCATGTAGCAGAGGGCCATGGCACACCATCTCCCTGGCTCTGTGGTCACGTAGTGTTGTGACCAACAATCCTAATAGGTGTGTTGTGGTACTGGACTGTTCAGTGCTGCCTTAGAATGCAGAAAACTGTCACATCTATACAACATGAGCTCTAAATATTTCTGCAGCTGTTGGTAGCTTGACATCAATGCCTGTGTCCGATGAGCCATATATCCGTCTCTATGGTGCAATGTTTGTAAGCATGATTGGGAGTATTTCCATGAATCTGGCATTGTGTGCATGTGTTTCTCTACTAGCGTGGATGCTTCAGTACATCTGCATCTGACGGAGGAGTGCTTCTGGAGCTCTCTAAAGAGAAAAAAAATATAAATATTATGGAACATTTGTGCAAAATAAGGGCCTGGGGATGTCTGCTCATCAAAGTGTTTCTTTGTCTCTTTCTGTGTAGAAAGGAGGGACTTGGGTACGTGTCAGTACTTCTGTCTGTGTCTGTATGTCCCTCTCACTGGTAACAAAGGGCCTTCATTATGGAACAATAAGCTCTTCTATACTCATTTTTCCATTTTATATTCCCTCGACTTTTCCAGGTATTCTTCGGAAACTTGCATTAGGGATTTTATAATATTTAGAGCTGTCAGGATACCTCTACCCTCTCCTCTCTGAGGCCAGTCAATTGCATCTCAAACATGAAAATGTGAGAAGGTCACTGTTTCCTTCCATGTTCTCCAGCAATAGTTTTCTCCCTGTCCTCTTTATTTTCCCCTCTCTTGATCAGGTCCTTCTACCCTGCAGCTTCTTCACACTATCAAATACACCTAGGTTCAAGGCTTTCAGTAGGTCTCAACTTTAGCAGAACCTTAGAAATCATGGTTCAGAAAGGATACTTTCTGTAATCACATCTCACCAGAGTTGTAACTCAGAGCCTGTGAATACATTCACATTGTCTATATCTAGGTTCTCATTATCTATAGGTTAAGGATACAAACCACTTCCTTGTTCTCAGATCTTGTTCATTCACAAAGTAAACCTGGGTATGCACACTGGATAGCAGATCTGATGTCCTTCAAAATGATTTTGTTCTGAACAGGTAGAAGACCAGGATCCTGAGGCACTTCACAATATACCCTGAGAGGTATGTCTGGACACAGCAACAGAAATTATACCTAAAATATTAACAATGCAGCTGATGATAGTTTTTCCATGTTTAGCCATAAAGCCCGTAAGTGTCTAGAAAAAAATATTTCTACTTAGAGCTAGGGCTTCCAATAGGCACAAATCAGATATAGCAACCTGCTTAGCACAGCAGTCTGCAGGGAGTGATGAGATGAGGTGAAGAGAAAAGCAGCCGAGTCCCCACTGATATCACCATGCCAAACCTGCAGAACACAGGTGTGTGGCACTCGTGGGGAGTGGTGGTGGTCACCCTCAGCAGCCTCATCTGCTTTTCAGCACCTCTTCTCTCCCCATGGACAACCGGAGAAGCTCTAGGGCTGCCCCGCACCTCTTTGCCCCGTGCTGATTCTCCTGACCTCCCTCTCTTTTCCCTGCTGCAGGAGTGTTTGGAAACTGGAAGCTTCTCTAGGACTTGCTGCAAAGCCTTGAGCCTGCATGAAAAGGCCCTCCAGAGTGCTTAACGCCTACATCTTTACCTGAGCATCAAATTCAGGCTACTGCCAGAAGAGGCTGTGGCTGAAGGCAGTGATTAGTCATTTGGACAATAAAATATGGAAACTAGGGGAAATCTGTCATCCAGATGTTAATTCTCTGAACATGAAACTGTAGTCATTCAGGAACCATGAACTCTGAGTCCTAAGGGAAGAATGAAGTTACCTAGACCAAACTAAGAGAAACTAAGATCAAAATATTACACTACAGACTGAGAAAGCAGGAAAATGAAGGTGACCTCCAAGTCCTGCTGAAGAAATTGTACAATCAGATGGCATTTTCCCTCCCTTCATCAACTATTCAAAACTGTTTACCAAATATATGTATTTTCTCTGATACAACCATGGTGTGAATTTAGCTTGCGAGCAGATGGTTCTAAGTACATAAAATTTAAAATCTGAAATTCAAGATGGTGTGAGCAGACACATAAATCATATGATATGTTTTTCTGATTGGATGAGCAAACCACAGCTCTTAAAACCAGACTTCCATTACAAATAGCAGCATTTTGTGAAATTCACCTTCTGTTAGTATTTTTTAATAGTTGTCTAAAATTAGCTGTTCCCAGGAACATCCCAGCCAGCAAACACATTAACTAAAATAACTGCAGAAAACAAACACAGAGTGGGGGCTAACCTAGTCACTGAGAATTTGTGTTAAAAATTCAAGTAAATATTAGTAGAGTCTTTAAAACCACAGTTTACCCAGCTCTATCAAAAGTTCATATGTGTTACAATTGTGCAGGGAAAATAAAATAAATTTTAAAAACCCCACACAAATCTTCTCAATGTAAGAAAACAGAATTGAGAAAAGCATAGCCTCATGAATAACATTGACAAGTCAAATAGCGAAATGTACATTCTTCTCACACAAAACCACACTTACAAAAACTTGTTCAGCTTTGTGCAAATGACACTGAAAATTTTGATGAGTCTGGAGAGCTAACTGGGTTATTATTCAGACAGTTGCCTGACACCTTGTACCAAATGTTATCTAACTTGAGAAACAATACAAAACCAAATTTCTGCTCTTCTGTGCCCCTTTCCCTCCCCACCAACCCCCGTACTACTTTGCACTACACTCTTTTGCAGATGTTCGTGAAGGTCTTCTCCCGTTAAAACACAGGAAACTCTGTGTATAGCTTTTGCAGATGGCTGGGACATTTTAATCTGTATAGGTTTGATCAGAAAATAGACACTCATTAAATCTATCTTCTTGCAGTAGGCTATAGTAGTCTGAATAGAGCTTCCATGAGGAATTTTTTTTTAATTAACATAAAGATTTGTGGTTAAGGTAGGGAATCTGATGCAAGATATCAGGATTCAGAATTTGGATTTTAATATTTTAGCAATTATCTGGAGACCATGAAGTTGACAGAATTTTGTTGTTTAGGTGACATAAGAATGTCATATGGATTATATTTACCTCTGAGGTTAAAGAAACAAATCCCATTTAAAGTTTTCTAAGGTGTTATGGTGAAGTAGGACAATTCAAGAAACTACTTTTTATCAGGACATTTCTTATATCACTCCAGCTTTTAGAAGTATTAATTCAGTGTGGGCCAAAACACACTAATACTTTCTGGAAGGGACATTTCAGTCTCTCTGAAAGTGAACTGAGAAAACCTTTGGCAGACACTCGAGTCCTTTCAGCAAGTTTCCATCTTTCTCCAGGAAGTGGTTCCAATCATATAAAACAAGCAAAAACCAGCAGCTTTTCTCCAGGTTAGGGAAGAGATAAGAGCTCTCAGGATCAAGCTTGAAAAGGATGTCTCAGGTAGACCTAAAATTAGAGCCTCTTATCTTTAAAGACACATCTAGAGGTGAGGATTTAGACACACATCTAACATAAAAATGGAAATTGATTAGTAATTTTACATAAATTTCAATTTATGTCTAATAAGGTCTAATAATGTTATTTAATTTTATTTTGTGTATGTTTTTTTAAATTGAACCACCCTATTTCACTCTTTCCTGTGGCCTGACAAGAACAAAGGTCCTTGTTATTTTGTGACCCCAGACAAGACGTTTGATTTCTTTCTTAACTCCTGCTTCGCAACAGGAGTTCAGCTGGCCATAACCATTGTCCTGCTTCTAGGTGAAGCAATGGCTTATAAACAAGCTTTGTAGTGATGGAAGGTTGTTGCAAACACATTCTTGTTAATTTTTTTTTTACCATGGCTCTCTTTCTGTAAAGATCGTCATCTCAATCTTTCCCTGAGAAATAATCCAAGAAGGGAAGTGTGTAAAAGTCCCTGAAAAATAGCGGCAGTAACTGGGAGAGCATCATAGTCAGTCGTGTTCCTGGGATAAAACTACAAGCCCAAATTCTTCCCCTAGGCCCAATTCCCACTGCAACTGAGGACCAGTCAGTGCCAGTGAGTCTGTTGCTTGTTGTGGGAAAGTGTTTTTTTACGATTCGAATATTCGTTGGATGAACAGAGACCTGCTGCACCCATGAAAGCAGAAGCACGCTGAACAGATTTTAATATTAGTTTGTTTTGAAACCAAGCATAAACACACTAATATAGCATAACTATATAAGCATTTCTGTACCTAATGGCCCATAAAAATAGTATCACCAGTGCTAGGAACAAAACATAAGCCTTCTGCTAACAGTGCTGGGCCCAGTCCTGGCCTCTTGCACTTGTTACGAGCTTGCTACTAGAACTTGTTGTGTGAACCTGAGCGTGGTATCAGATTTTCCCTGTTATCATGTCAGTTTAAATGTGGGATAGCAGCAAAGACTTTGAAGGTATGGGCATGGGTCGAAAACAGAGGACCCAGAACTGCAAACAACTCACTGATGGGCAATTATTGATCATTGAAGCAGCACAACCTCAAGAGCTGTGAAAATACTGCTTTCACTGAAGGAAAAGAAGCAGCAGCTCAGTGAGGGACAAAAAGGATCCAGACAAACAATAGGAGAAGGCTTCTGCCTCAGCCTGGGAATATAGCACCCACCTCTCGTCTTTGGGCAGCAAGTAGTCAATAGCTGGAGCCCAATATCTAGGCACTATCTAGAAATCCAAATACTGTATAACAGGATGAGATCTCAGATGTGGTGATGGGGATCCCTTGTAAGAGAGCCTGATCATTTTGACCTCATCTACTAAGATCATCATATTATAGTCTAACTGCATTAACTGCATGTACTTGTACTTAATTTAGGATTGATTTTTAAGCACTATCTTGAAATATGCAGTGATCATAGTTGTTAACGAGTAGGAACAAATCATTAAAATAATATGTATTGGTAATGAACATCAATCTAGTAGAGTCCTGTTTTAAAGTTTACACTGGCTCAATTGATCAGTCTTCTAAATAATCCCATCACAGCAATTTCCAATTCCTTCATATATGTATGTATATACATATATATATATGATATATATACTGACACATATGTATATTTATATATGGATAGTCAGTTGTGACATGTAAATGTCAAGAATAGAAGTGTTAAACACAGCTTATAGAAATATAAGTGAGAATGATAATCATTCCACATTATTGCAGTTTTGAAACTGAACTGCTGGGAATATGACAGCATGGCCTTTATTTGAGACAAATTTTTTGAAAAGGAGATGGACAACATAAAAATCTGGTCATCAGCAATTCTTTCCACAACTTAGCAAAAGAGGTCAGGATACAGAAAAACACTGTGTACTTACATTAAAGATTCCAGGTTGTGTCAAGGTAGACTAAGTGTTACCTACATTGCTACTGAGTAATCTTTGTTCAGCAGCCTCAATAAATGATGACTGCCTTTATATTAAAAGCAGCCAATTTGTCTGACTTCTCTTCCATGACAAGCTCAACACTCCAGAAAGCACAGGATTTAATTATTCTAAACAATGGTCAGACTAGAGCAAAGCAAGGTAATTTTAGTTTGCCAGATTCATTGAAATGTGTTTAGTTCTTGGTCACATGATCTCATACCTATAGCTTTTGTTGGTATATCTATAATGTTCTTTAGAAATCAGATGTGCTGGAATTAAGTCTTGGACCCCAGGATGAATGGTGCTGACTGTCTTATGTCCACACTATTTGGACCTTAATAAATG